>NC_135986.1:21083422-21193422 GCF_053455715.1 Rhinoraja longicauda | reverse complement strand
TGTCCGGGCCTACAGCGTCCGGTCCTACAGCGTCCGGGCCTACAGCATCCGGGCCTACAGCGTCCGGGCCTACAGCGTCCGGGCCTCAAGTGCTGTCCGTGTGGAGTTTGCACGTTCTCCCCGCGACCACGTGGGTTTGCTCCGGGTGCTCCGGTTTCCTCCCACATCCCGAAGGCGAACAATTTTGTAGGTTAACTGCCCACTGTAAAACTGTCCCGATAGTGCAGGGAGTGGTTGAATAAATGGGGTGACATTCTATCGAACTATCATTATTTAGTTTAGTTTAGAGACAGAGTGTGAAGTTAATGTGTTGCCCATGAAAGTGGCGAAGTTCAATACAATATACAATACAATACAATACAATATATCTTTATTGTCATTTTACAGGGGTACAACGAGATTGGGAATGCACCTCCCATACGATGCAATAATTTAATTAGCTAGTCAGTATTAATTTAAATAACCCAATGAAACAAATTGGAACAGTTTTAAGACAGAATAAAGTGCAAGTAGATCTGTGCCGGTTCGCTGTGCGATGTGACCATCCGGCTCAGCAGGACCGGTTCATGGCAGCTATGGCCCTGGGGATGAAGCTGTTCCTGAGTCTGGAGGTGCGGGCGTAGAAGGCCTTGTATCGTCTGCCCGATGGTAGAAGTTCGAACAGACTGTTGCAGGGGTGTGAGGAGTCTTTGTGGATGCTGGTGGCTTTTCTGAGGCATCGTGTGTTGTAGATGCCCTCCAAGGCTGGTAGCTGTGTTCCGATGGTCCTCTGAGCTCCATGGACTACCCGCTGAAGAGCTTTCCTCTCTGCCTCCGTGCAGCTGAGGTACCACACAGGGATGCCATGCGTTAGGATGCTCTCTATGGTGCAGCGGTAGAAGGTCGTCAGCAGCTGTTGGGGTAGACCAGACTTCTTCAGTGTTCTCAGGTAGAACAGTCGTTGCTGTGCCTTCTTGACCAGCGCAGCGGTGTTATTGGACCATGTGAGGTCCTCCGAAATGTGAGTGCCCAGAAACTTGAAGCTGGACACTCTCTCCACACTGTCCCCGTTGATAAAGATCGGAGCGTATTCCCTGTTATGTGACCTGCGGAAGTTGATGATCAGCTCCTTGGTCTTGGTGGTATTTAGGGACAGAGTTTTATCAGAGCACCAGTCCGCCAGGTTCTGCACCTCCGCTCTGTATTTTGTTTCATCACCGTTGGTGATCAGCCCGAGGTTGTAGGAGGTTGTAGGAGCAGAATTAGGCCCATCAGATAGATGGGGTGGACGCACAGAGTCTCTTGCCCAGAGGAGGAGAATCGAAAAAATTCTCTGTCGCGGTTTGTGCTGCGCACGGTGGCTTGAACTGCCTCTGTTGTGACATTCTGCAGACTTTGCGTTTCAGAATAAACCGGGCTCTGGGAGGTTTAAACAAACCACGCCATGGTGGGGGAGTGGAGTGTGTAAGGGCTCAGATTGTTTTGAAAAGTGAAAATAAACGGAATAACCTTCGCTCGAATCCAAAAAAGAAATGAGAGATTTAAATTTTTTTTTAGAGATACAGCGCGGAAACAGGCCCTTCGGCCCACCGGGTCCGCGCCGCCCAGCGATCCCCGCACATTAACACTATCCTACACCCACTAGGGACAATTTTTACATTTTGCCCAGCCAATTAACCTACAAACCTGCACGTCTTTGGAGTGTGGGAGGAAACCGAAGATCTCGGAGAAAACCCACGCAGGTCACGGGGAGAACGTGCAAACTCCGTACAGACGGCGCCCGTGGTCAGGATCGAACCTGAGTCTCCGGCGCTGCATTCGCTGTAAGGCAGCAACTCTACTGCTGCTTAATTTTCTCATCAGTGCTGTCATCAGCTGAGGTCTGAAAGAAGCCAGTTAAGTCGGGCGGATGCCTGCCTCAGTCTGCAATGTTAGCAGAAATTAGGGCGGTCACGGTGGCGCAGCAGTAGAGTTGCCGCCTCACAGCGAATGCAGCGCCGGAGACCCGTGTTCCATCCCGACTACGGGGGCTGTCCGTATGGAGTTTGCACGTTCTCCCCGTGACCCGCGTGGGTTTTCTCCGAGATCTTCGCTTTCCTCCCGCACTCAAAAGACGTGCAGGTTAGTAGGTTAATTGGCTTGGTAAATGTGAAAATTGTCCCTAGTGGGTGTAGCATAATCACGGACCAGTCTCACCCCCGGTCACTCCCTCTTCTCCCTTCTCCCATCGGGCTAAGGGCACAGAAGTGCGAAAACGCACACCTCCAGATTCAGGGACAGTTTCTTCCCGGGTGTTCTCAGGCAACTGAACCGTCCTACCACAACCAAAGAGCAGTGCTGGACTACTATCTGCCTCATTGTTGACCCTCGGACTATCCTTGATCGGACTTTGCTGGCTTTAACATTGCACTAAACGTTATTCCCTTATCATGTCTCTGTACACTGTGGACGGCTCGATTGTAATCGTGTGTTGTCTTTCCGCTGACTGGTTAGCGCGCAACAAAAGCTTTTCACTGTACCTCGGTACACGGGACAATAAACTGAACTGAACGAGGTATAGTGACGAGCTTTTGCTGCGTGCAAACCAGTCAGCGGAAAGACAACACATGATTGCAATCGAGCCATTTATGGTGTACTAGACCAAGTGGACCAAATCTCCCCCACTCCCCCTCCCCTCCTCCCCTCCTCCCCCTCTCCCCTCTCCCCCTTCCCTCCCTCCTCCCCCTATCCCCTCCCCCTCCCTCCTCCCCCCTCCCCCTCCCTCTTCCTCTTTCCCCTCGCTCCTCCCCTCCCCCTCCCTCCCCCTCCTCTTGTCTTGTGATAGGAGCAGAATTAGGCCATTCGGCCCATCAAGTCTACTCCGCCATTCAATCGTGGCTGATCTATCTCTCCCTCCTAACCCCATTCTCCTGCCTTCTCCCCGTCACCCCTGACACCCGTAACTAATCAAGAATCTATCGCCTGAAGAAGAGTCTCGACCCTAAATGCCCCCCCATTCCTTCTCTCCAGAGATGCTGCCTGTCCCGCCGAGTTGCTCCAGCTTTTTGTGTCTATCTTTGGTCTAAACCAGCTTCTGCAGTTCCTTCCTACACAAGAATCTATCTATCTCGGTTTTTAAAAATATCCATGAAAATTCTTTTAATAGTCTTTTAATTTTGGTACTTTTTCCTACAAGACTCTCATCGATGGATTAAGATTTCGTGCCACAAAGCTGCGAAACCCGCAAATGATATCCATTACAGTTTTGTGCTTTTATACCTTTAGTGAACTAGGAAGCCCATGTCAAGAGTTTAACCGTACATATATCCTCTCTTTAATATTGTAACAATAGTTCTCATCACAGGCTAACCCTGCTCGTTTTCTTTCCCTATCCTTTTTCAAAAGGTCTTACAAGTTGGAATATTTATCTCCCTACAATAAAAGCTCACCATGACATACATTTTAAGCCCATCTGACCCTCAAATTTGACCGCATTCAAATGTATATGTTAAAATTCTTATTAGGACAAAACATCATATCATATCATATCATATACATACAGCCGGAAACAGGCCTTTTCGGCCCTCCAAGTCCGTGCCGCCCAGCGATCCCCGTACATTAACACTATCCTACACCCACTAGGGACAATTTTTACATTTACCCAGCCAATTAACCTACATACCTGTATGTCTTTGGAGTGTGGGAGGAAACCGAAGATCTCGGAGTAAACCCACGCAGGTCACGGGGAGAACGTACAAACTCCTTACAGTGCAGCACCCGTAGTCAGGATCGAACCTGAGTCTCCGGCGCTGCATTCGCTGTAAAGCAGCAACTCTACCGCTGCGCTACCGTGCCGCCCTGTTTTCCTCAGGTTTAACCATATAACCATATAACAACTACAGCACAGAAACAGGCCCGTTCGGCCCTACCAGTCCACGCCGACCACTCTCTCTGACCTAGTCTCATCTACCTGCTCTCAGACCATAACCCTCCAATCCCCTCTTATCCATATACCTATCCAATTTACTCTTAAATAATAAAATCGAGCCTGCCTCCACCACTTCCACCGGAAGCCCATTCCACACAGCCACCACCCTCTGAGTAAAGAAGTTACCCCTCATGTTACCCCTAAACTTTTGTCCCTCAATTCTGAAGCTATGTCCCCTTGTTGGAATCTTCCCCACTCTCAAAGGGAAAAGCCTACCCACGTCAACTCTGTCCGTCCTCTTAAAATTTTAAAAACCTCTATCAAGTCCCCCCTCAACCTTCTACGCTCCAAAGAATAAAGAATAAGTATAGCAAACCCTCCTTATAATGGACTATAGACTAATGGACTATAGGGGAATCTTCCCCTTCCCCTCCCCCCTACTCCATCTCCCTCAACCCCCCCCCCCCTTATCCTCCCTCCCCCACCCCCCTCCCTCCCTAGGAGATAGATTTAAACTTTAAAATGTTAATAATTAAAAATATAACACCGATTTCAATGAAAGCTCTTCCATTAGCACCAGCGTGAGTAAGGTGGGCCTAAAACTGTCGCGCTATCGTGACTGTAGTTCAGGAACAAACAAACAAACAAACGAGAGTTTTAGTATGTAGGGTAGATACACGTTAAGCTGTCGTATCGGGAGGAACGTGTCGGAGAGACAGCCACAAAACGCCCGAGCAACTCAGCGGGACAGGTTCCCAGAGCAGACTGCCCAGCTTGTCTGGCAAAATGCCTCATCGCCAGAACTCACCAACAAGCACCAAGACCTGGCTTGGCTGGCGGTGAGGGGAGCCCTCCCAGTCAGATCCTTCCTGCACCGCCGGAACCTCACTACCGGCGCACGCTGCCCTCGGGACGGCTGCTACGGAGATGAGACGGTGGCCCACCTCGTCACAGAGTGTGGATTTGCAAAGAGAGTCTGGAGAGGTCTGCAGGGGTCCCTGTCACGATTCATTCCGAGCAGCTCCGTCACAGAGGACTCTGTGATCTACGGACTGTTCCCAGGGACGCATTCGGAGACTGACATCGAGTGCTGCTGGAGGGCCATCAACTCGGTGAAAGACGCTCTTTGGTCTGCCCGAGCGTTGTTGGCCTCCCGGCAGAGCGAGCTGTCCGTCAAGGAATGTTGCCGACTGGCCCGCTGCAGACTGCAGGAGTACGTGCTGAGGGATGCACTGAAGCTTGGTGCAGCCAACGCCAAGGCCCTGTGGGGGAGGACCACAGTCTAGGGTCCTTCCGCTGCTGGACATGGGGGGCAGGGTGTGATGGAGAGAGACGCCCCTCCAAATAAGGGATACTGGGTTAATGCCTGTAAAAGTAAGTAAATGTCTAAGTGAATGCCTGTATCGAATGTGTAACCTCCGGAAATGGCGGATGGGCTTGTTAAAAAAGATGTTTTGTAAGTGATATTTATTACTTGAATAAAGTATTTTTTGATATTAAAAAAAAAAGGCACCATCTCCGGAGAGAAGGAAGGGGTGACGTTTTTCGGATTGTCCGGCCGCCGTCTGCCGGCGCCAGATGCGTCCGCGGCGATTTAGTACCGTAGACGTGCGCGGCCTCTCTCTCTCTCTCTCTCTGTGGCTTTATCCCAATCAGGTGGATGTAGGAAATGGATCGGGCTCTCCCCGTTAAAACGCAAAATGATTCATCGGAGAAGACGAAAGTGCAAAGCACCCCATCGATCTAATTCCATTAAAAGTAATGTACTTCACAAATGGTACACTGTACATAAAGCTGTCAATGGCCTGAATACCGGCCAGCTGTATCAGCCGCGCTTGATTCATATAAACTACTTACAGCACACCCTGCATCTCCTGGCCCCCCCCCCCCTCCCCCTCCCCCCTTCAAATCAATCGCACTGAATGAAAGTTAGCAGAGCAGTTTACAGCTCATTTAAGGATACCTCATCGAGAAGATTGCAATTCGCAGTGAGGCCGTCTGGAGTGGCCCAGACGAGGTTTCTGACTCTGCCTCGAATGGTTTGGAACAATAGTTGAGTTCTTTATCTTGAATGGTAGGCACAAAATGGCGGAGTAACTCAGCGGGCCAGGCAGCATCTCGGGAGAGAAGGAACGGGTGACGTTTTTGCTTCTATTCAGAGATGCTGCCTGTCCCGCTGAGTTCCTCCAGCAGTCCTCTGGTCCTCGATTCCCCTACTCTGGGCAAGAGACTCTGTGTATCTACCCGATCTATTCCTCTCATGATTTTACACACCTCTATAAGATCACCCCTCATCCTCCTGCGCTCCAAGGAATAGAGTCCCAGCCTGCTCAGCCTCTCCCTATAGCCCACACCCTCTAATCCTGGCAACATCCTCTGACCCCTTACAAGCTTGACAACAAATTTAGTATAGAGATACAGCGCGGAAACAGGCCCTTTCGGCCCACCGGGTCCGCGCCGACCAGCGATCCCCGCACACTACCCATTATTGAGAATGATCAGCCATGATCACATTGAATGGCGGTGCTGGCTCAAAGGGACGAATGGCCTCCTCCTGCACCTATTGTCTATTGTCTGTTGTCTATTGACCCTGTTGTGCTAAACAAAAATCCGCTGGAGTTTAGAAGGACGAGAGGGGATCTTATGGAGACGTCTAAAATCACTCTCTGGGTGAAAAGGTTTTTCGTTAGGCTTTTCAAAAGCGTGATAGATGTCAAGTCAAGTCAAGTCAAATTTATTTGTCACATACACGATGTGCAGTGAAATGGAAGTGGCAATGCCTGCGGATTTTGCTTCTATCCACCGTGAGGGTTTGTCTATAATGATGACCTGCGAGATTCGTTCACAGTAAAAGGGATTGTATTTGTAGAGAGCCTTGTTATATGGAAATGCCTCAAAGAGCATCATGTTACCATGCGACTGGCTTTGCAGTAAACTGGACTGGTCCAGGAACGCTGAGGCTTTGGACGAGAAGGGACAGAGATGGCGGTACTTTTTTGATGAGGCTCCACTCCTTCAACATCTGGAGTAGACAATAAACTATAGGTGCAGGAGGAGACCATTCAGCCCTTCGAGCCAGCACCGCCATTCAATGTGATCATGGCTGATCATTCTCAATCAGTACCCCATTCCTGCCTTCTCCCCATACCCCCTGACTCCGCTATCCTTAAGAGCTCTATCCAGCTCTCTCTTGAATGCATTCAGAGAATTGGCCTCCACTGCCCTCTGAGGCAGAGAATTCCACAGATTCACAACTCTCTGACTGAAAAGGTTTTTCCTCATCTCAGTTCTAAATGGCCTACCCCTTATTCTTAAACTGTGGCCTCTTGTTCTGGACTCCCCCAACATTGGGAACATGTTTCCTGCCTCTAACCTGTCCAACCCCTTAATAATCTTATACGTTTGGATAAGATCTCCTCTCATCCTTCTAAATTCCAGTGTATACAAGCCTAGTCGCTCCAGTCTTTCAACATATGACAGTCCCGCCATTCCTGGAATTAACTTAGTAAACCTCACAGAATCACAACTCTCTGACTGAAAAAGTTTTTCCTCATCTCAGTTCTAAATGGCCGACCCCTTATTCTTAAACTGTGTGGCCCCTTGTAAGATGCGGCAGATGTTCTACCAATCGGTGGGTGGCCAGTACCGTCTTCTTCGCTGCCGTGCGGAACATCCTGGACCAAACAGCTCACTCCCTCCGTGACACGCCGGCCAACCAGAGGAGCACCTTCAGCGACAGACTAGTTTGAGCATAGGAGCAGGGAGGTTCTGCTGCAGTTGTACAGGGCCTTGGTGAGACCACACCTGGAGTATTGCGCACAGTTTAGTTCTCCTAATCTGAGGAAAGACATTCTTGCCATAGAGGGAGTACACAGAAGGTTCACCAGATTGATCCCTGGGATGGCAGGACTTTCATATGAAGAAAGACTGGATAGACTCGGCTTGTACTCGCTGGAATTTAGAAGATTGAGGGGGGATCTTATAGAAACTTACAAAATTCTTAAGGGGTTGGACAGGCTAGATGCGGGAAGATTGTTCCCGATGTTGGGGAAGTCCAGAACAAGGGGTCACGCTTTAAGGATAAGGGGGAAGTCTTTTAGGACCGAGATGAGAACGTTTTTTTCACACAGAGAGTGGTGAGTCTGTGGAATTCTCTGCCACAGAAGGTAGTTGAGGCCAGTTCATTGGCTATATTTAAGAGGGAGTTAGATGTGGCCCTTGTGGCTAAAGGGATCAGGGGGTATGGAGAGAAGGCAGGTACGGGATACTGAGTTGGATGATCAGCCATGATCATATTGAATGGCGGTGCAGGCTCGAAGGGCCGAATGGCCTACTCCTGCACCTATTTTCTATGTTTCTATGTTTCTATGAAACGTCACCCATTCCGTCTCACCAGAGATGCTGCCTGACCTCGCTGAGTTACTCCAGCTTTTTGTGTCCATCTTCGGTTTATGCCTTTCGACACATTTTGCATGCCCAGTTCAGTTTAGTTTATTGTCACTATAGGTACAGTGAAAAGCTTTTTGTTGCGTGCTGGCCAGCCAGCGGAAAGACAATGACGACTTAGAAGGCCTTCCTCCACTATTGCATCAGGCACAGCATGGTCACCTTGCTGCCTCACAGCGCCAGAGGACACGGAGTTTCATCCTGACCTCGGGCGCTGTCTGTGTGGAGCCTGTACGTTCTCCCCGTGAGCTGCGTGGGTTTTCCCCGGGTGCTCTGGTTTTCCCCCGCGCTCCAAAGACTTTGCAGGTTAATTGGCACCGGTGAAGATTGTAAATTGTCCCTCGTGTGGGTCGGATGGTGCTAGCGTGCGGGGATCGCCGGTCGGCACGGGCTGGGTGGGCCGAAGGGCCTGTTTCCGCGCTGTGTCTCTGAAACTCAAACTAAAACCGAAAACCGAAGTGTCAAACAGTTGGCTTGTGATTGTAGGTCTTAACTAGACCAAGTGGACCCGTTGGGCCCAAACCTCTCCTGCGTTAGTGCAGCACCCTCTCCTCCCCTCCTCCCCCCTTCCACTCCCCCCCACTCCATCCTCCTCAACCCCCTTATCCTCCCTCCTCCCCCCTCCATCCACCCCCTCCCCCCCTCCCTCTCCCCTCCCTCCCTAGGAGATAGATTTAAACTTTAAAATGTGAATAACTATAAAAATATAACACCGATTTCAATAGACAATAGGTGCAGGATTAGGCCATTCGGCCCTTCGAGCCAGCACCGCCATTCAATGTGATCATGGCTGATCATTCTCAATCAGTACCCCGTTCCTGCCTTCTCCCCATACCCCCTGACTCCGCTATCCTTAAGAGCTCTATCTAGCTCTCTCTTGAATGCATTCAGAGAATTGGCCTCCACTGCCCTCTGAGGCAGAGAATTCCACAGATTCACAACTCTCTGACTAAAAAAGTTTTTCCTCATCTCTGTTCTAAATGGCCTACCCCTTATTCTTAAACTGTGGCCCCTGGTTCTGGACTCCCCCAACGTTGGGAACATGTTTCCTGCCTCTAACGTGTCCAACCCCTTAATAATCTTATACGTTTCGATAAGATCCCCTCTCATCCTTCTAAATTCCAGTGTATACAAACCTAGTCGCTCCAGTTTTTCAAGATATAACAGTCCCGCCATTCCGGGAATTAACCTAGTAAACCTACGCTGCACGATTTCAATGAAACTTCTTCCATTAGCACCAAAGTAAGGTGGGCCTAAGGAGTAAGGTGGGCCTAAAATACACGCACTAATAGTGCACCGTTTTGGCAAGAGTTTTAGTATGTAGCTATTACTTCACTTCACACGATTCCACAATTAGTTTTCTTTGTAAGAGTGCGGACTCAGCAGACATGGGTTTTCTCTGTCAAGGACAGACTGCTGTGGTTTTGAGCGGATATGTAGGATACCACTCTAATGAGCAACAGTGGGACTTTGAGGGATTTTTCTTTGCAAGATTTTTCCTCTGGCCGAAAACGTTAAATCTGGAAAATTGTCAGCCTGCTTTGGTGAAGGGTGAGTAAGGGCAAATCCTACTAAATACTTCACTCTCAACAGCAATAATCGACAACGAGCTTGCTGGGCTGCAAGGCCTTTCACGTGACGATAGACACAAAATGGTGGAGTAACTCAGCGGGGCAGGCAGCATCTCTGGGGAGAAGGGATGGGCGACGTTTCCAGTTCGAGACCCTTCTTCGGACTGAGAGTTGGGGTGAGAGGAAGACTAGAGATGTGGAAGGGCGAGGTGTGAAAACGACAGATCAAAGCAGACGACGGTTGTGGTGAATCTGTGGAATTCCTGGCCACATAAGGCTGTGGAGGCCAATTCAATAAACAATAGACAATAGGTGCAGGAGGATGCCATTTGGCCCTTCGAGCCAGCACCGCCATTCAATATGATTATGGCTGATCATTCTCAATCAGTACCCCGTTCCTGCTTTCTCCCCATACCCCCTGACTCCGCTATCCTTAAGAGCTCTATCTAGCTCTCTCTTGAATGCATTCAGAGAATTGGCCTCCACTGCCTTCTGAGGCAGAGAATTCCACACATTCACAACCCTCTGACTGAAAAAGTCTTTGCCTTGAACTAAACGTTATTCCCTTCCCATGTATCTGTACACTGTGGACGGCTCGATTGCAATCACGCAACGTCTTAGACGTAAAATGTTGGGAGTAACTCAGCGGGACAGGCAGCATCTCTGGAGAGAAGGGATGGGTGACATTCGGGGTCGAGACCCTTCTTCAGACGTATCGTCCTTCCGCTGACCGGTTAGCGCGCAACATAAGCTTTTCGCTGTACCTCGGTACACGCGACAATGAACTAAACTGAACTGGTAACTGAACCGAACAAGGCAGGCAGCCGTGAGATGTGCTGACACGACAGAGTGAAAGGAAAGGAATGTGTAAATCAAAATGGATGCTTCTCTGCGGCAGTAAAAGGGATAATATTCTACGTCCCAGTGCACCATTATGCACATAAAGCCAGATTACTATGACCCTCGGGTTCCTGCAAGAGTTATTTCGACGTGTACAAGTTACGCACCGAGGTTTTTACATTTGTAAAATTCCACTCTGCGAGCTTGAGCAGATGTGCATCCTCTCGTTCCGCTTTTTGAATCCAGCGTCAGTCGATGTCGTTAAAATGCCACGGGCTTTCCCTCGCCTGGCTGCTGCTTATTCCTGAAAGTCGCGCTTAATTTACGGCGTGGTGAATGTCGGAGCGCTAGGCCGCAGCCCTGAAGGGATGCTCCCGATCCGACCGCGCCGCGTCACGAGCTTCACAAGCTATCTGGGGAGGAGAATTGGGCCGTTCGGCCCGTCGAGCCCAACCTGTCATTCAATCGTGGCTGACCTCTGCCTCCCAATCCCGTTTTCATAGAAGCAAAGAACATAGAAAGGTAGCAAAATAGGCGCAGGAGTAGGCCCGTCAAGCCAGCATCGCCATTCAATATGATCGTGGTTGATCATCTAAAAATCAGTACCCCGTTCTTGCTTTCTCCCCATATCCCTTGATTCCGTTAGCCCTAGGAGCTAAATCGAACTCTCTCTTGAAAACATCCAGTGAATTGGCCTCCACTGCCTTCTGTGGCAGAGAATTCCACAGATTCACAACTCTCTGGGTGGAAACGTTTTTCCTCGTGACAATAGACAATAGGTGCAGGAGGAGGCCATTCGGCCCATCGAGCCAGCACCACCATTCAATGTGATCATGGCTGATCATTCTCAATCAGTACTCCGTTCCTGCCTTCTCCCCGTACCCCCTGTGACTCCGCTATCCTTAAGAGCTCTATCTAGCTCTCTCTTGAATGCATTCAGAGGCTTGGCCTCCACTGCCTTCTGAGGCAGTGAATTCCACAGATTTACAACTCTCTGACTGAAAAAGTTTTTCCTCATCTCCGTTCTAAATGGCCTACCCCTTATTCTTAAACTGTGGCCCCTGGTTCTGGACTCCCCGAACATTGGGAACATGTTTCCTGCCTCTAACGTGTCCAACCCCTTAATAATCTTATATGTTTCGATAAGATCCCCTCTCATTCTTCTAAATTCCAACATATACAAGCCTAGCCGCTCCAGTCTTTCAACATATGACAGTCCCGCCATTCCGGGAATTAACCTAGTAAACCTACACTGCATGCCCTCAATAGCAACAATTTCCTTCCTCAAATTTGGAGACCAAAGCTGCACACAGTACTCCAGGTGCGGTCTCACTAGGGCCCTGTACAACGGCACGGTGGCGCAGCGGTAGAGTTGCCGCCTTACAGCGAATGCAGCGCCTGAGACTCAGGTTCGATCCTGACTACGGGCGCCGTCTGTACGGAGTTTGTACGTTCTCCCCGTGACCTGCGTGGGTTTTCTCCGAGATCTTCGGTTTCCTCCCACACTCCAAAGACGTACAGGTATGTAGGTTAATTGACTGGGTAAAATGTAAAAATTGTCCCTAGTGTGTGTAGGATAGTGTTAGTGTGCGGGGGTCGCTGGGCGGCGCGGACTTGGTGGGCCGAAGGGCCTGTTTCCGCGCTGTATTTCTAAAAAAATCTAGAAGGAAATTATCTCAGTCTAAAATGGCCGACCCCTTATTCTTAAACTGTGTGACCCCTGGTTCTGGACTCCCCCCAATGTCGGGAACATTTTTTCCTGCATCCAGCCTGTCCAATCCTTTAAGAATTTTATATGTTTCCATAAGACCCCCTCTCGTCCTTCTAAACGACTTAATTTCCCGCTTTGATTTAGCGTCAACTCCCTCAGAGTAGGGTACCCACATGGAGAGGCTGCTGAAGGAAACTGTGATGTGATGATTCACCTCACACGCCCACAATGGACACAAAATGCTGGAGTAACTCAGCGGGACAGGCAGCATCTCTGGAGAGAGGGAATGGGTGACGTTTCAGGTCACAATTTCACAAGTTGTAGGGCCACTCGGCCTGTCGAGTCCACTCCTAACCCCATTTTCCTGCCTTCTCCCCGCAACCCTTGACACCCGTTCTAATCAAGAACTTGTCTATCTCTGCCTTAAGAATATCCACTGACTTGGCCTCCACAGCCCTCTGTGGCAATGAGTTCCACAGATTAACTACCCTCTGACTAAAGAAGTTCCTCCTCACCTCCTTTCTAAAAAAGCGCCCTTTAATTCTGAAATGGTCCTTGGCTAACCGCAAGGATGATCAAAATTCAGGGTGCACGGTGAACCGTGACGTTAGCTGACGGAAAAGACCCACTTGTGGAAACCCTGAAAGGCTTGGACAGAGTGGATGGACACAAAATGCTAGAGTAACTCAGGCAGCATCTCTGGAGGGAAGGAATGGGTGATGTTTCGGGTCGAGACCCTTCTTCAGCCTGAGATTGAGGGAAGAGCGAGACACGGAGATAAGGAAGTGTGAGGTGTGAAAAGGAGACATCAAAGGGGATGTGGTTCAAGGAAAATGTAGAATAGATCATTGTTAGCTAGGAGAAGGTGGTGCACGCAGACATAAAATTCAATCAGGGTCAGTCAGACTGGTTGGAGAACTCGGAAGGGGGAGGGATGGAAAGAGAGGGAAAACGAGGGTTACCTGAAGTGAGAGAAGTCAATATTCATACCGCTGGGGTGTAAGCTGCCCAAGCAAAATACGAGGTGCTGTTCCTCCAATTTTCGCTGGGCCTCACTCTGACAATGGAACCCGCACACTAACACCATCCTACCACTAGGGACAATTTTACATTTATACCAAGCCAATTAACCTACAAACCTGTACGTCTTTGGAGTGTGGGAGGAAACCGAAGATCTCGGAGAAAACCCACGCAGGTCACGGGGAGAAGGTACAAACTCCGTACAGACGGCGCCCGTAGTCGGGATCGAACCCGGGTCTCTGGTGCTGTGAGGCAGCAACTCAACTGCTGCGCCACCATTCTTGCCGCGCACTAATAAGATCGCACCTGGGTCTCTGGCACTGTAAGGCAGCAACTCTACCTCAAGAGAGAGTTAGATTTAGCTCTGAAGGCTAAGGGAATCAAGGGATATGGGGAAAAAGCAGGAACGCAGTACTGATTTTAGATGAACAGCCATGATCATATTGACAATAGACAATAGACAATAGGTGCAGGAGGAGGCCATTCGGCCCTTCGAGCCAGCACCGCCATTCAATGTGATCATGGCTGATCATTCTCAATCAGTACCCTGTTCCTGCCTTCTCCCCATACCCCCTGACTCCGCTATCCTTAACAGCTCTATCTAGCTCCCTCTTGAATGCATTCAGAGAATTGGCCTCCACTGCCTTCTGAGGCAGAGAATTCCACAGATTCACAACTCTCTGACTGAAAAAGTTTTTTCTCATCTCAGTTCTAAATGGCCTACCCCTTATTCTTAAACTGTGGCCCCTGGTTCTGGACTCCCCCAACATTGGGAACATGTTTCCTGCCTCTAATGTGTCCAACCCCTTAATAATCTTATACGTTTCGATAAGATCCCCTCTCATCCTTCTAAATTCCAGTGTGTACAAGCCTAGTCGCTCCAGTCTTTCAACATATGACAGTCCCGCCATTCCGGCGGTGCGGGCTGGAGAGGCCGAATGGCCTACTCCTGCACCTATTTTTCTATGTTTCTTGTTTCTACTGCTGTGCCGCCATGTTGAAATAATAGGGACCTGAATTTGACCAAGGTAGAAGAAATATTTTCATTGAATTGGCCAGGGTTGCTTCCTGAAGTTGTCATGGAATGATGAAGTGCAAGATCCCACTCGAGCTCATGAAACAGGACAAATATATCGCTTGGAGATACGAGTGCACTTGTAAAATAGCGACTATAACCTAATTATGGTGCGACTGAGAGCAGATAAAGAGGGAAGCTAAAGATAAAGGAGTTGAACTGGAAAACAGGTCATTTCTTTGGATCATGCCCGGACTTAATCAGTCGGAAAAAAAAGGCATCTCAAACTGCAGGCGATATTACTTTTATGAGGTGGGTAATAAGGATTAAATATGTTGCAATTAGTAATAAAACGAGCTGGTCAGAGGCTAAGATGCCTTGGGTAATGAGGAGAGATACATGCAAAAAAGATGCCTATAATAACTTTGTTATAATAACTATAATAATCAGAATGGGAGTGCCACGTACATAGAAACATAGAAAATAGGTGCAGGAGTAGGCCATTCGGCCCTTCGAGCCTGCACCGCCATTCAATATGATCATGACTGATCATCCAGCTCAGTAACCTGTACCTGCCTTCTCTCCACACCCCCTGATCCCTTTAGCCACAAGGGCCACATCTAACTCCCTCTTAAATATAGCCAATGAACTGGCCTCAACTACCTTCTGTGGCAGAGAATTCCACAGACTCACCACTCTCTGTGTGAAAAAATGTTTTCTCATCTCGGTCCTAAAAGACTTCCCCCTTATCCTTAAGCTGTGACCCCTGGTTCTGGACTTCCCCAACATCGGGAACAATCTTCCTGCATCTAGTCTCTCCAACCCCTTAAGAATTTTATATGTTTCTATAATTTAGTTTTTTAGTTTTAGTTTTTTTTAGTTTTCCTTTGACGTTTTTTTACAGGCCCGAGGCCTTTGAGGGCACTGGGCCTGTACTCGCTGGAGTTTGGAGGGGTGAGGGGGGGACCTCATTGAAACGTACCGAACAGTGAAAGGCCTGGATAGAGTGGGTGTGGAGAGGATGTTTCCACTAGTGGGGGAGTCTAGGACCAGAGGGCACAGCCTCGGAATTAAAGGACGTTCTTTTAGGAAGGAGATGAGGAGAAATTTCTTCAGTTCAGAGGGTGGTGAATCTGTGGAATTCATTGCCATAGAAGGCCGTGGAGGCCAAGTCAATGGATATTTTTAAGGCAGAGATAGATAGATTCTTGATCAGTCAGGGGTTACGGGGAGAAGGCAGGAGAATGCGGTTAGGAGGGAGAGATAGATCAGCCATGATTGAGTGGCGGAGTAGACTTGATGGACCGAATGGCCTAATTCTGCTCCTCTCACCCATGACCTTATGACCTCTTCGTTTTAGAGATGCAGCGCAGAAACACGCCCTACCGAGTCCGCACACCGACCAGCGATCCCCGCGCCCTGACACCATCCTACACACGCTAGGGACAATTTTAAAGGTATACCAAACCGATTAACATGCAAACCTGTATGTCTTTGGAGTGTGGGAGGAAACCGAAGATCTCGGAGAAAGCCCACGCAGGTCACGGGGAGAACGTACAAACTCCGTCCAGACAGGCACCTGCGGTTGGCATCAAACCCGCGATTTTTAGATTTCGATTTAGAGATACAGCGCGGAAACAGGCCCTTCGGCCCACCGGGTCCGCGCCGCCCAGCGATCCCCGCACACTAACACTGTCGTACACCCACTAGGGAGAATTTTTAAAATTTGCCCAGCCAATTAACCTACAATCTTTGGAGTGTGGGAGGAAACCGAAGATCTCGGAGAAAACCCACGCAGGTCACGGGGAGAACGTACAAACTCCGTACTGGCGGCGCCCGTAGTCAGGATCGAACCTGAGTCTCCGGCGCTGCATTCGCTGTAAGGCAGCAACTCTACCGCTGTGCCATTTAAAAACAGCGATGTAAAAACCAAATCTTTACGAGAGTGCTCGAGCAATGTGAGAGGACTGAATTGGCACAGTGTGTTGGCTCAGAGGAGTTACAGCGCGGAAACAGGCCCTTCGGCCCACCGAATCCGCGCCGCCCAGCGATCCCCGCACATTAGCACTATCCTACACACACTAGGGACAATTTTTACATTTGCCCAGTCAATTAACCTACATACCTGTACGTCTTTGGAGTGTGGGAGGAAACCGAAGATCTCGGAGAAAACTTACGCAGCTCACGGGGAGAACGTACAAATTCCGTACAGACGGCGCCCGTAGTCAGGATCGAGCCTGAGTCTCCGGCGCTGCATTCGCTGTAAGGCGGCAACTCTACCGCTGCGCCACCGTGTGTTGGCTCAGAGGAGTTACAGCGCGGAAACAGGCCCTTCGGCCCACCGAATCCGCACCGCCCAGCGATCCCCACACACTAACACTATCCTACACACACGAGGGACAATTTACGTTTTTTTTTACCGAAGCCAATTAACCTACAAACCTGTACGTCTTTAAAGTGTGGGAGGAAAACGGAGCACCTGGGGAAAACCCACGCAGGTCACGGGGAGAACGTACAAACTCCGCACAGACAGCACCCGTAGTCAGGATCGAACCCAGGTCTCGGGCGCTGTGAGGCCGCGACAGGTCGACACGGACTCGGTGGGCTGAGCGGCCTGTTTACGCGCTATATCTCTAAACGAAACTAAACTAAACAAACATCGTGGGTCAAAGGGCCCATTCCTGTGCAGTATCGTTCGATGTTCTATCTTAATACTGGTCAATCAAGTGTGCAGGAATTTTTTCAGATTTTTAGATTTAGAGATACAGCGCCCTTCGGCCCACCGAGTCCGCGCCGCCCAGCGATCCCCGCACATTAACACTATCCCACACCCACTAGGGACAATTTATACATTTGCCCAGTCTTTAAACCTACAAACCTGCACGTCTTTGGAGTGTGGGAGGAAACCGAAGATCTCGGAGAAAACCCACGCAGGTCACGGGGAGAACGTACAAACTCCGTACAGACGGCGCCCGTAGTCAGGATCGAACCTGAGTCTCCGGCGCTGCATTCGATGTAAGGCAGCAACTCCACCTTGCCGCCCATAGAAGGTACAGCAGACACTGGCCTACATTGAAGATAGACTCAAACTGCTGGAGGAACTCAATGGGACAGGCAGCATCTCTGAATAGAAGCAAAAACGTCACCCGTTCCTTCTCTCCAGAGATGCTGCCTGGCCCGCTGAGTTACTCCAGCATTTTGTGTCCATCTTCAAGTCAAACACATGTACCATAGGGTGAGCACAGGGGACGATGCAGAGTGCAGAATATACTTCTTAGCATTACCCTAACTACTAGGCGGTCACGGTGGTGCAGCAGTAGAGTTACAGCCCTTGCAGCGCCGGAGACCCGGGTTCGATCCCGACTACGGGTGCCGTCTGCACGGAGTTTGTACGTTCTCCCCGTGACCTGCGTGGGTTTTCTCCGAGATCTGCGGTTTCCTCCCACACTCCAAAGTCGCACGGGTTTGTAGGTTAATTGGCTCGGTAAATGTAAAAATTGTCCCGAGTGGGTGTCGGATGGTGTTAATGTGCGGGGATCGCTGGTCGGCGCGGACCCGGTGGGCCGAAAGGGCCTATTTCCACGATGTATCTCTAAACAAAACTACTGTATATCTTGTTCACTAACCAAGTACGTTATAAAAGGACTGGACAAGCTAGATGCAGGAAAAATGTTCTCAATGTTGGGGGAGTCCAGAACCAGGGGACACACACAGTCTAAGAATAAAGGGGAGGTCATTTAAAACTGAGGTGAGGAGAATCTTTTTCACCCAGAGAGTTGTGAATCTGTGGAATTCTCTGCCACAGAGGGCAGTGGAGGCCGATTCACTGGATGAATTTAAAAGAGAGTTAGATAGAGCTCTAGGGACTAGCGGAATCAAGGGGTATGGGGAGAAGGCAGGCACGGGTTACTGATTGTGGATGATCAGGCCATGATCACAATGAATGGCGGTGTTGGCTCGAAGGGCCAAATGGCCTCCTCCTGCACCTATCTTCTATAGACAATAGACAATAGAAAATAGGTGCAGGAGAAGGCCATTCGGCCCTTCGAGCCAGCACCGCCAATCAATGTGATCATGGCTGATCATTCTCAATCAGTACCCCGTTCCTGCCTTCTCCCCATACCCCCTGACTCCGCTATCCTTAAGAGCTCTATCTAGCTCTCTCTTGAATGTATTCAGAGAATTGGCCTCCACTGCCCTCTGAGGCAGAGAATTCCACAGATTCACAACTCTCTGACTAAAAAAGTTTTTCCTCATCTCTGTTCTAAATGGCCTACCCCTTATTCTTAAACTGTGGCCCCTGGTTCTGGACTCCCCCAACATTGGGAACATGTTTCCTGCCTCTAACGTGTCCAACCCCTTAATAATTTTATACGTTTCGATAAGATCCCCTCTCATCCTTCTAAATTCCAGTGTATACAAGCCTAGTCGCTCCAGTCTTTCAACATATGACAGTCCCGCCATTCCGGGAATTAACCTAGTAAACCTACGCTGCACGCCCTCAATAAGAAGAATTCTATGTTTCTATGTTTCTAATAAAGCTGGGACCGTGCGCTGATGAGAGTGTCCCTTTCGAAAGAATCGCCACTTTAATTGAGCTTTATGGATTCAAGAAGAATGGTTTTCTGAATGAGCATCTTCAGTGGAGGAGCCAGCTGACAGAGAGAGACAGTTTTACCGTCCATCAGTATTAACAAACAGAAAGTCAATGTGATCATCACATCTTCCCCACAATTCCCCAGCAGGTACAGACAGTAATGAGATTGACCACTGGCAGTGGCAGCTCGTTCAAACAACATTTGTCTTCTGAATTTACTGACCGTCAATTAGTTGGCCTAGCTTGCTTTTGGTTTAGCTCAGTGCGGGAAGCAGGCCCTTTGGGCCTTCCAGCCCGCGCCGACCACGGTGGAGTTGCTGCCTTACGGCGAACGCAGCGCCGGAGACCCGGGTTCGATCCCGACCGCGGGCGCTGCCTGTACGGAGTTTGTACGTTCTCCCCCGTGACCCGCGTGGGTTTT
Source organism: Rhinoraja longicauda (assembly GCF_053455715.1). NCBI lineage: Eukaryota > Metazoa > Chordata > Chondrichthyes > Rajiformes > Arhynchobatidae > Rhinoraja > Rhinoraja longicauda. The sequence goes on along the minus strand of NC_135986.1, from coordinate 21,173,915 downwards.
CTCCGAGGTCCTCGGTTTTCCTCCCACAAGTCAAGTCAACTTTATATGTCACATGCACATACAAGATGCGCAGTGAAATGACTCGGATACAAAACAGAATAGAAAAAAAAATTTAGCGCAAAAAATAAATGAATACAGTAGATTAAATTAGTCCCTGGTGGTATGAGAGTTAACAGTCCTGATGGCCTGTGGGAAGAAACTCCGTCTAATCCTCTTTGCACACTCCAAAGACGTGCGGGTTTGTAGGTTAATTGGCTTGGTAAATGTAAAAAATTGTCCAAAAAATTGGGTGTGGGATAGCGTTAGTGTGCGGGGATTGCTGGTCGGCGCGGACTCGGTGGGCCGAAGGGCCTGTTTCCGCGCTCTATCTTCTATGTTTCTATGTTTCTAATAAAGCTGGGACCGAGAGCCTGTGGAAAGTGCGCTGATGAGAGTGTCCCTTTCGAAACAATCGCCACTTTCATTGAGCTTTGTGGATTCAAGAAGAATCCGTGGGCGGCACGGTGGCGCAGCGGTAGAGTTGCCGCCTTACAGCGAATGTAGCGCCGGAGACTCGGGTTCGATCCCGACTGCGGGCGCCGTCTGTACGGAGTTTGTACGTTCTCCCCGTGACCTGCGTGGGTTTTCTCCGAGATCTTCGGTTTCCTCCCACACTCCAAAGACGTGCAGGTTTGTAGGTTACCCAATCCTTCTCTCCCGAGATGCTGCCTGACCTGCTGAGTTACTCCAGCATTTTGTGAATAAACAGGTTTGTAGGTTAATTGGCTGGGCAAATGTAAAAATTGTCTTATTCACAAAATGCTGGAGTAACTCAGCTGGTCGGGCAGCATCTCGGGAGAGAAGGAATGGGTGACGTTTCGAGTCGAGACCCTTCTTCAGACTGTAAAAATTGTTCCCTGTTGGGTGTAGGATAGTGTTAGTGTGCGGGGATCGCTGGGCGGCGCGGACCCGGTGGGTCGAAGGGCCTGTTTCCGCGCTGTATCTCTAAATCTAAATCTAAATCTCTAAACAAACAAAAGACCAGCGATCCCCGGTCATTAACACGACCACACACACACACACACTAGGGACAATTTTACACTTGTACCAAGTGAGAGGAAGTTAGAGGAATCAATATTCATGCCGCCCGAGCGAAATATGAGGTGCTGTTCCTCATCTCCCGTTCGGTTCTATTCAACGTCTGGTCTTACTCTCTCTGGTTATTGGCAGCGGTTAAGCTCTCGAGTTAATATACGGGGGCATGGATCATTAACCTGAAGTCACAGTTCAAATCCAATTGCGGCAGCTGGTGAATTCAAATTGATGTAAATCTGGGAATTAAAACAAAAGATTAGCGTGACTAACGGCTTCCACGGGACCAGCAAACGCCATCAAAACCCATCTGGTTGTCTAATATCCTCAGGGGAGGAACTACCATCCTTACTTGGTACATCTCGTGTGTGACTACTGACCTTCCGGTGGGCTTGAGTTTAGCTTCGTTTTCGTTTCGTTTCGTTCAGAGATACAGCGCAGAAACAGGCCCTTCGGCCCACCGAGTCCGCGCCGACCAGCGATCCCCGCGCACTAACACCGTCCTGCACACACGAGGGACAATTTACGCATACAATTTACAGACGAGGACTGAAGAAGGGTCTCGACCTGAAACGTCACCCATTCCTTCTCTCCCGAGATGCTGCCTGACCCGCTGAGTTACTCCAGCATTTTGTAGTCTGGCGTGCAGCGTAGGTTTACTAGGTTAATTCCCAGAATGGCGGGACTGTCATATGTTGAAAGACTGGGGCGACTAGGCTTGTATACACTGGAATTTAGAAGGATGAGAGGAGATCTTATCGAAACGTATAAGATTATTAAGGGGTTGGACACGTTAGAGGCAGGAAACATGTTCCCAATGTTGGGGGAGTCCAGAACAAGGGGCCACAGTTTAAGAATAAGGGGTAGGCCATTTAGAACTGAGATGAGGAAAAACCTTTTCAGTCAGAGAGTTGTGAATCTGTGGAATTCTCTGCCTCAGAAGGCAGTGGAGGCCAATTCTCTGAATGCATTCAAGAGAGAGCTGGATAGAGCCCTAAAGGATAGCGGAGTCAGGGGGTATGGGGAGAGGGCAGGAACGGGGTACTGATTGAGAATGATCAGCAATGATCACATTGAATGGCGGTGCTGGCTCGAAGGGCCGAATGGCCTCCTCCTGCACCTATTGTCTATTGTCTATTGTCTGCCTTCGATTTTAACCAGCATCTGCAGTTTGCTTTCCTTGCAGATTCTTCAGACTTCAGTGAAATGCTTCAAGGTGGACTTATTTTGCTTGTACGTTGTTTTTTAATGCATGTGATTGTTTCACCGTTTCAAACGTTCCCAAAACTGCTCTCTTAGCTGGCGATACAGAATTGAGTGACCATTTACCCACGATCCCATTCAACGGCGCGATATGGTTGTGGCGTTGAACACACCACTTTAATCTCTGCATTATGGGATAACAGCGTGAATTCTGAACCTCAAACTCCACCGTTGGCTGGAGGGTGAGTTTATAAAACGAGCTAGAAGTGTGCACTTGTGTGTGGGAAGGGAACTGCAGATGCCGGTTAAAACCGAAGATAAGCACAAAATGCTGGAGTAACTCAGCAGGTCAGGCAGCATCTCAGGAGAGAAGGAATGGGTGACGTTTCGGGTCGAGACCATTCTTCAGACTGATGTCAGGGGGGCGGGACAAAGGAAGGATATAGGTGGAGACAGGAGGATAGAGGGAGATCTGGGAAGGAGGAGGGGAAGAGAGGGACAGAGGAACTATCTAAAGTTGGAGAAGTCGATGTTCATACCGCTGGGCTGCAAGCTGCCCAGGCGAAATATGAGGTGCTGTTCCTCCAATTTCCGGTGGGCCTCACTATGGCACTGGAGGAGGCCCATGACAGAAAGGTCAGACTGGGAGTGGGAGGGGGAGTTGAAGTGCTCGGCCACCGGGAGACCAGTTTGGTCAATGCGGACCGAGCGCAGGTGTTGAGCGAAGCGATCGCCGAGCCTGCGCTTGGTTTCGCCGATGTAAATAAGTTGACATCCAGAACAGCGGATGCAATAGATGAGGTTGGAGGAGGTGCAGGTGGACCTCTGTCTCACCTGGAAAGACTGACCTGATTGCCTGACCTGCTGAGTTACTCCAGCATTTTGTGAATAAATCGATTTGTACCAGCATCTGCAGTTATTTTCTTATACGACCTTCAGCAACCGAGATGGAGCACGGAACACCACAGGAGATCCTTCTTCCCTGTGGCTATCGAACCGTACAACTCCTCCCCCTTCTGTCGTGGGGTAGACTGAGGCTTTCGACCCGTCACCTTAATTTCATGTTTCAAGTAATTTGCGTTTTGTGTCCTTTGTGTTTTTACGACCGGAGACCCAATCGTCGCGACTTAGGACGTCCACCTACGATCGCGCCTACGCCAACCTACGACCGCGTCTATGCCAACATATGACCGCGCAGACGACAACCTACGACCACTGAAGTCAACCTACGTCTACCCGCGACAAGCTGCACAAGCTACGACCCTGTCGGGCACAACTGAGGACAACTAAAGACAATTCATGTCATTTTCGCCTCCGGTTTTGACCTGTCGCCGGTTGACGTAGGTAGTCGCCAATGGAATTCACCGAAGTCAGCACCGGCGACAACCTACGTCACCTGGCGACGACCTACGACAGCGCCCCCGTCAGGAGACGTCAAGCTACGGTCATTGGCGTTGAACCAACAATCTCAAAATCCAGCGGCGACCGGAAAAACGCTACGACTCTTTGGAGACGACTCACGACCGTACAAGCGACACTCCGGCGACCGTGTGGCCAAGGCCTAGTTGCCTGCAGTCGCCTAAACAATCGCCTAAGTGGGACAGGGGCTTAACTCAGCGGGTTGGGCGACATCTCGGGAGAGAAGGAATGGGTGACGTTTCGGGTCGAGACCCTTCTTCAGACTGATGTCAGGGGGGGGGCGGGACAGAGATCGGATGTAGTCGGATGCAGATAGGATGTTCCCTCCCCATTCCCAGTTCTCCCACTAGTCTTCCTGTCTCCGACTACATCCTATCTTTGTCAATAGACAATAGACAATAGACAATAAGTGCAGGAGGAGGCCATTCGGCCCTTCGAGCCAGCACCGCCATTCAATGTGATCGTGGCTGATCATTCTCAATCAGTACCCCGTTCCTGCCTTCTCCCCATACCCCTTGACTCCACTATCCTTAAGAGCTCTATCCAGCTCTCTCTTGAATGTATTCAGAGAATTGGCCTCCACTGCCTTCTGAGGCAGAGAATTCCACAGATTCACAACTCTCTGACTGAAAAAGTTTTTCCTCATCTCAGTTCTAAATGGCCGACCCCTTATTCTTAAACTGTGGCCCCTTGTTCTGGACTCCCCCAACATTGGGAACATGTTTCCTGCCTCTAACGTGTCCAACCCCTTAATAATCTTATACGTTTCGATAAGATTTCCTCTCATCCTTCTAAATTCCAGTGTATACAAGCCCCCTCCCCTGACATCAGTCTGTAGAAGGGTCTCGACCCGAAACGTCACCCATTCCTTCTCTCCCGAGATGCTGCCTGACCCGCCGAGTTACTCCAGCATTTTGTGTCTACCTTCTATCGTATCGTATCGTATCGTATCGTTTCGATAGCAACCAGGCCGGTAATTTAACCCCTGGTCTTTGCACCGCCATTCCCCAGAGGCCACACAGAGAGGCAACTGAAGAAGTTTCAAGTCAATGACAAAATATGCAGGCTCAACACAAAATGCTGGAGTAACTCAGCGGGACTGGCAGCGTCTCTGGAGAGAAGGAATGGGTGAAAAGGGATGGGTAAAAAGCAGGCCGCTTCACTGACAACCCACAATTTGTCCAACCAAATGGACTCTTTCCAGAGATTAAGTCAATCTCAGGGAAACAACAAACCTGACGAAGATAAAAATCGAAGGCTTAAAATTTCACAAAACGAATTCGTGCAAAATCAATGCAGTGTAATTGCTGGAAAGCATTGCATAAAATGAGGCTCTGATTTAGTGTTAACTCCTTCAGAGTAGATTAACCACAGGGAACTGTGAAGTGATGATTCACCTCACACTCCCACAATAAACACAAAATGCCGGAGTAACTCAGCGGGGTCAGGCAGCATCTCTGGAGAGAAGGAAAGGGTGACGTTTCGGGTCGAGACCCTTCTTCAGACTGGGGAGTCGGGGGGGGGGGGGGGGGGGGGGGAGAAAGGGAAACGCAGCAGGTAGAGCTGCTGCCTCACAGCTCCAGAGACCCCGGTCCGATCCCGACTACAGGTGCTGTCTGCACGGAGTTTGTACGTTCTCCTTGTGACCGTGTGGGTTTTCCCCGGGAGCGCCGGTTTTATCCGGCACTCCAAAGAGGCACAGGTTTAATTGGCTTTGGTAACGATCGCACATTGTTCAGGATAGTGTCAGTGTGCGGGGATCGCTGGTCAGCGTGGACTCGATGGGCCGAAGGGCCTGCTTCCGTGTTGTATCTCCACACTAAAAAAGATGCTGCAGTTGTACAGGGCATTGGTGAGACCACACCTGGAGTATTGCATACAGTTTTGGTCTCCTAATCTGAGGAAAGACATTCTTGCCATAGAGGGAGTACAGAGAAGGTTCACCAGATTGATTCCTGGGATGGCAGGACTTTCATATGAAGAAAGACTGGATAGACTCGGCTTGTACTCGCTGGAATTTAGAAGATTGAGGGGGGATCTTATAGAAACTTACAAAATTCTTAAGGGGTTGGACAGGCTAGATGCAGGAAGATTGTTCCCGATGTTGGGGAAGTCCAGAACGAGGGGTCACAGTTTAAGAATAAGGGGGAAGTCTTTTAGGACCGAGATGAGAACGTTTTTTTTCACACAGAGAGTGGTGAATCTGTGGAATTCTCTGCCACAGAAGGTAGTTGAGACCAGTTCATTGGCTATATTTAAGAGGGAGTTAGATGTGGCCCTTGTGGCTAAAGGGATCAGGGGGTATGGAGAGAAGGCAGGTACAGGATACTGAGTTGGATGATCAGCCATGATCATATTGAATGGCGGTGCGTACAGGCTCGAAGGGCCGAATGGCCTACTCCTGCACCTATATGTTTCTATGTTTCTATGCTGGTTTGCAGAAGAAGAGGCAAAATGCTAGAGTAACTCAGCTGGTCACGCAGCCTCTGCGGGGAACATAGAAAGGTAATGTTTTGTGTAAACGGGCTTTGAAAAGAAAGTGCAGGGCTGGGGGAAAAGAGCTGAAGTGGGGAACAAAACTGTGGTTCTATCTATCTTGTGTGGAAGGCCCTCCTTCGGTGCTGTTAGATCCCGTGTTTAAGTTTACACCATATACACCAAACAGCCAAAACATTATGACCTGATGAGCCAAAACATTACGACCACCTGCCCAATATGCTGTTGGTCCTCCGTGTGCAGCCCCATACGCAGCAGGGTGCGATGCACTGTGTATTGTGACACATTCCTCCCGTCACCACCATTAACATTTTCTGTGACTTGTGCCACAGTCGACCTTCTGTCGGTTCGGACCAGACGGGATAGTCTTCTTTGCCCTCGCGCATCGATGAGCCTTGGGCGCCCAACACCCTGCCTGTCGCCGGTTTGTGGTTTGTCCCTCCTCGGACCACTGTCGGTCGGTACTCACCACTGCTGACCGAGAGCACCCCACAAGCCTTGCCATTTCAGAGATGCTCTGACCCAGTCGTCTGGCCAGAACAATTTGGCCCTTGTCAAAGTCGCTCAGGTCTTTACTCCTGCCCATTTCTCCTGCATCCAACACGTCAACTTCAAGAACTGACTGTTCACTTGCTGCCTAATATATCCCACCCCTTGACTGGTGCCATTGTAACAAGATAATCGATGTTTATTCACTCCGCCTGTCGGTGGTCATAATGTTCTGGCTGATCGGTGTATTTTCTAATCAGTTACACGGTCACCCAGATAGGGACAAGATTATTGGTGAGGGCACAATTGGTTGGGAGCTGTGAGAGAATTTAGTGTAGTTTAGTTTAGTTTAGAGATACAGCGCGGAAACAGGCCATTCGGCCCACCGAGTCCATGCCGACCAGCGATCCCCACACGCCAACATCATCCTACGCACACTAGGGACAATTTACAATTTCACCAAGCCAATTAGACTAACAAACCTGCGCGTCTTTGGAGTGTGGGAGGAAACCGGAGAAAACCCACGCAGGTCACGGGGAGAACGTGCAAACTCCGTTCAGACAAACACCCGTGGTCAGGGTGGAAACCGGGTCTCTGGTGCTGTGAGGCAGCAGCTCAACCCACTGAGCCACCGTGCAATAGACAATAGGTGCAGGAGTAGACCATTCGGCCCATCGAGCCAGCACCGCCATTCAATATGATCATGGCTGATCATCCACAATCAGTACCCCGTTCCTGCCTTCTCCCCATACCCCCTGACTCCGCTATCTTTGAAGAGCTCTGTCTAACTCTCTCTTGAAAGCATCCAGAGAATTGGCCTCCACTGCCTTCTGAGGCGGAGAATTCCGCAGATTATCAACTCTCTGGGTGAAAGAGTTTTTCCTCATCTCCGTTCAAAATGGCCGACCCCTTATTCTTAAACTGTGTGGGCCCCTGGTTCTGGACTCCCCCCAACATCGTCCGAACCACGAGTCTGAGAGGAAAAGGCCAAAAATATAATTATTAACGTAAAGGCATGCGGTGGAAAAGAGAAAAATAAATACCATAAAAGAGAAGAAAAATGCCAAAAGAAAACACCGTGCCAGGAAAACATATTTTTTTTGAAGTCTGCCACTCTAATCATAACACGCTGGTCTGAACATCAATCCGACTTCCTGAGCGCAGGACCTCGTTGCCGCTGTGAGATTGTATTAACTGTTAGAGTAAAATTAAATTATTAAACATATGTTTTCTATTCACAGTGCAGGGGACAAAATTCTATTGTTTCCTCAATATAAACAGAAACGTATCAGCTGTCTAGACAACGTCCTCAGTGCCTTGTAAAGTTCAGCGAAGAAATGAGTGGGGCGAAGTTTTGATAGAGAGAGGAATTTGCACAGTGGTTTCCAAATCCTCGAATGGCTTTCTTTTCACTGGAATTTAGAAGGATGAGAGGGGATCTTACAGAAACATCTAGAATTCTTCAGGGATTGGACAGGCTAGATGCAGGATAAAGTTTCCCGATTTTAGGGGGGAGTCCAAAACCAGGGGTCAACGTTTTAAGAATAAGGGGTCGGCCATTTAGGACTATTATTTATTTATTTATTTTATTTCAGATACAGCACGGAAACAGGCCTTTTCGGCCCATCAAGTCCGCGCCGCCCAGCGATCCCCGCACATTAACACTATCCTACACCCACTAGGGACAATTTTTACATTTACCCAGTCAAATTAACCTACATACCTGTACGTCTTTGGAGTGTGGGAGGAAACCAAAGATCTCGGAGAAAACCCACGCAGGTCACGGGGAGAACGTACAAACTCCTTACAGTACAGCACCCGTAGTCAGGATCGAACCTGAGTCTCCGGCGCTGCATTCGCTGTAAAGCAGCAGCTCTACCGTTGCGCCACCGTGCCGACTGAGACGAGGAAAAACTTTTTCACCCAGAGAGTTTTGAATCTGTGGAATTCTCTGCCACAGAAGGCAGTGGAGGCCAATTCGCTGGATGTTTTCAAGAGAGAGCTGGATAGACCTCTTAGGGCTAACGGAATCAAGGGATATGGGGAGAAAGCAGGAACGGGGTACTGATTGTGGATGACCATCCATGATCATATTGAATGGCGGTGCTGGCTCGAAGGGCCAAATGGCCTACTCCTGCAGCTTTTTTTCTATGTTTCTAACCGACTCTTTGTAGGAAGGAATTTATTTCACAAAATGCTGGAGTAACTCAGCGGGTCAGGCAGCATCTCAGGAGGGAAGGAATGGGTGACGTTTCGGGTCGAGACCCTTCTTCAGACTGATGTCTTCAGACTTTGTGGGAAGGAAGTGCAGATGCTGGTTTACACCGAAGATGGACAACGAAACCTCCTCTGGACCCTCTCCACTGCCAGCGTATCCTTCTTCACAGGTAGCACCCCAGGCCAGGATCGAACCTGCAACACTGACGCTGTGAGGCAGTTCCACTGCACCGCCACCGTGCGGCCCTGGCGCTGTGAGGCAGTTCCATTGCGGCACCAATAGCAATGGCACACACTTTGGCGTGTCGTGCCTTTAATACCGAAAAAATCAATTGGCCTTTATTTCAGGCCCAGTCCTAAATGGTTGACCCCTTACTTTGAGACTCTGACCCCTGGTTCTAAGTACCTTAGTCAAGGGGGAACCGTCCCTGTAATCACCTGACAAGCCGTGCGAGGATTTTGCAGATTTTAATAAGATTTCCTAAATTCACTTAGCCTAAGTAAATCCCCTTTGAAGTGCTCACAGTTCAGTGACACCTGGCGCGAGACCATCAGCAAAACTGCCTCCTCTCCCATGAAAACCAGGAACAAAATTGCGGGAATGAAACCAGAAAACGCGCGGTGGAGTCGCTGCCTTACGGCGCTAGCAGCGCCGGGGACCCGGGTTCAACCCCGTCCACGGATGCTTGCCTGCGCGGAGTCTGCACGTTCTCCCCGCGACCCGCGTGGGTTTTCTCCGGGACCTTCGGTTTCAAGTTTCGGTTTCGGTTTCAACAAGGTAGTTGAGGCCAGTTCATTGGCTATATCTAAGAGGGAGTTAGATGTGGCCCTTGTGGCTAAAGGGATCAGGGGGTATGGAGAGAAACATAGAAAGTAGGTGCAGGAGTAGACCATTCGGCCCTTCGAGCCTGCACCGCCATTCAATATGATCATGGCTGATCATCCAACTCAGTATCCCGTACCTGCCTTCTCTCCATACCCCCTGATCCCTTTAGCCACAAGGGCCACGTCTAACTCCCTCTTAAATACAGAAGGCAGGTACGGGATACTGAGTTGGATGATCAGCCATGATCATATTGAATGGCGGTGCGTACAGGCTCGAAGGGCCGAATGGCCTACTCCTGCACCTATTTTCTATGTTTCTATCTTTCTATGACTCCCCCCACACTCCAAAGACGTGCAGGTAAATTGGCTTGGCCGGTGTAAAGGTTGCCTCTAGTGTGTGTGTGTAAGATAGTGTCAATATTCGGGGATCGCTGGTCGGCGCGGACCCGGTGGGCCAAAGGACCTGTTTCCCCTCTGTACCTCTAAACTAAACTGAACTAAAGCAAAGTGCTGGATACACTCGGCAGGCCAGCTTTGATGCAGGGCCCTGTGACTGGGGCATTGTGCAGGGAATTGTGGACGCAGCCTAGACCATCACAATAGACAATAGACAATAGGTGCAGGAGGAGGCCATTCGGCCCTTCGAGCCAGCACCGCCATTCAATGTGATCATGGCTGATCATTCTCAATCAGTACCCCGTTCCTGCCTTCTCCCCATACCCCCGGACTCCGCTATCCTTAAGAGCTCTATCTAGCTCTGCATTCAGAGAATTGGTCTCCACTGCCTTCTGAGGCAGAGAATTCCACAGATTCACAACTCTCTGACTGAAAAGGTTTTTCCTCATCTCCGTTCTAAATGGCTGACCCCTTATTCTTAAAATGTGTGGCCCCTGGTTCTGGACTCCCCCAACATTGGGAACATGTTTCCTGCCTCTAACGTGTCCAACCCCTTAATAATCTTATACGTTTCGATAAGATCTCCTCTCATCCTTCTAAATTCCAGTGTACACAAGCCTAGTCGCTCCAGTCTTTCAACATACGACAGTCCCGCCATTCCGGGAATTAACCTCACAAACCAACCTCCCTTCCATTGACTCCATCTGCACCTCAGGCTACCTCAGCAAGGCCAGCAGCATAATCAAGGACGTGCCCCACCCCCAGTCAATCCCCCTTTCCCCTCTCCCGGCGGGCAAGAGGTACAGAAGTGTGAAGACGCACACCCCAGATTCAGGGACAGTTCCTTCCCAGCTGTTATCAGGCAACTGAGGCACTCTATCACCAACTAGAGAGCAGCCCTGACCACCCATATACATCATTGAAGACCCTCAGACCATCTTTAATTGGACTTTATCTTGCACTAAACGTTACTCCCTCTAGATGGAAACAAAATGCTGGAGTAACTCAGCGGGACAGGCAGCATCTCCGGAGAGTAGGAATGGGGAAGAAACATCACCCATTCCTTCTCTCCAGAGATGCTGCCTGTCCCGCTGAGTTACTCCAGCACGTTGTGCCGACCTTCGATTTAAACCAGCATCTGCAGGTTCGTTCCTCGATTGGACTTTGCTGGCTTTACCTTGAGCTAAACGTTATTCCCTTATCGTGCATCTGTATCCTGTGAATGGCTCGATTGTAATCACGATTTGTCCTTCCGCTGACTGGCTGGCACGCAACGAAAGCTTTTCACTGTACCTCGGTACACGTGACAATAAACTAAACTGAACTGAACGAAAGGGTCATAGAAACATAGACATAGGAAATAGGTGCAGGAGTAGGCCATTCGGCCCTTCGAGACTGCACCGCCATTCAATATGATCATGGCTGATCATCCAACTCAGTATCCCGTACCTGCCTTCTCTCCATACCCCCTGATCCCTTTAACCACAAGGGCCACATCTAACTCCCTCTTAAATATAGCCAATGAACTGGCCTCAACGACCTTCTGTGGCAGAGAATTCCACAGACTCACCACTCTCTGTGTGAAAAAAAACGTTCTCATCTCGGTCCTAAAAGACTTCCCCCTTATCCTTAAACTGTGACCCCCTTGTTCTGGACTTCCCCAACATCGGGAACAATCTTCCTGCATCTAGCCTGTCCAACCCCTTAAGAATTTTGTAAGTTTCTATAAGATCCCCCCTCAATCTTCTAAATTCCAGCGAGTACAAGCCGAGTCTATCCAGTCTTTCTTCATATGAAAGTCCTGCCATCCCAGGGATCAATCTGGTGAACCTTCTCTGTACTCCCTCTATGGCAAGAATGTCTTTCCTCAGATTAGGAGACCAAAACTGTACGCAATACTCCAGGTGCGGTCTCACCAATGCCCTGTACAATTGCAGCAGAACATCCCTGCAGCAGATGCTGGTTTAAATCGACGGTAGACAGAAAATGCTGGAGTAACTCAGCGGGTCAGGCAGCATCTCGGGAGAGAAGGAATGGGTGACGTTTCGGCTCCAGAGCCTTCTTTGTCCTCATTTTTCTTACAAACCCTGGCTCTGTCGTGCGGGAGGTTCTTAATTCCTTTCCCAGACCACCCAAAGATTTCTCACTGACTGAAGTGCGTGATGTTTTCCTCTCAGATTCTGATGCAAAACAGATGATGCTTACCCCGAAGGCTTCTATCCTGCGACTCCTGCCTCGATCCTTGCTGCTGTGGGAGTGATTTATGTGGTGCTCGGTCACAGCAATCTGCCCGCAAAACCTGCGCAATTTGTTTCACAAGGCCACAAGTTACCAACAGATGACGGCTGCTTTTACACCCATCTGCCGTCCAGCAGTTTCACCATCGCTTGTTGAAGTCCTAATGATACAGCGTGGAAACAGGCCTCTCGGCCCAACCTGCCCACACCGGCCAACAATGTCTCAGCTACGCTAGGCCCACCTGCCCGCGTTTGGTCCATATTCCTCCAAACCCGTCCTATCCATGTACCTGTCTAGCTGTTTCCTAAACGTCGGGATAGACCCAGCCTCAACTACCTCCTCTGGCAGCTCGTTCCACACACCCACCACCCTCTGTGTGGAAAGGTTACTCCTCAGATTCCTATTAAATCTTTTCTCCTTCACCGTAAACCTGTGTCCTCTGGTCCTCGATTAATATACTCTGTCAAGAGACTGTGCGACCATATATTTCTCGACATCACCGCCTATCTCTCTCGTTTCAGATTATTAAAGGGTTGGACACGTTAGAGGCAGGAAACATGTTCCCAATGTTGGGGGAGTCCAGAACCAGGGGCCACACAGTTTAAGAATAAGGGGTCGGCCATTTAGAGCGGAGATGAGGAAAAACTTTTTCAGTCAGAGAGTTGTGAATCTGTGGAATTCTCTGCCTCAGAAGGCAGTGGAGGCCAATTCTCTGAATGCATTCAAGAGAGAGCTGGATAGAGCTCTTAAGGATAGCAGAGTCAGGGGGTATGGGGGAGAGGGCAGGAACGGGGTACTGATTGATAATGATCAGCCATGATCACATTGAATGGCGGTGCTGGCTCGAAGGGCCGAATGGCCTCCTCCTGCACCTATTGTCTGTTGTCTATTGTCTAAAACAAAAACCAGCCTAGACGAAATATCGAATGACTCCCTCAAAGCCGAGATCAAATATATTCCTGGGCTTGGCTGACAAATAGATTTGTGTCACCTCTCTGGCGCCCCTCAGGTCCCAACAAACGCTGGGCTGCTGTTTTGCTCTCAAGCTGTGCGCTAATCAATTCGCTCGGCAGAAATAAAAAGCACTTTTATGTTTTATGGATGCTCAAGCCACGGGCAACAGCTCAGAGGAGCCTGTCAGGAGACAAATGGAACAGGCGAAGCAAGTGTTTCTCATCAAGGACAATGCCGGTCCCCTGAGGAAATGGCACTGAGGGATTCTGGGTCGTGTGAAATAGAAACATAGCAACCAAAGAAAGACACTAGAGAAGCAAGATAGACCACTCGACCCCAAAGACCGTCTTAGGTCACGGCGCCATTTTAGTAGGCAGAAACGTGCAGAAACATTTATAAAGAAAAATACCAAAAATCTGTGAGCTCCAGAACAAGGGGCCACAGTTTAAGAATAAGGGGTAGGCCATTTAGAACGGAGATGAGGAAGAACTATTTCAGTCAGAGAGTGGTGAAGGTGTGGAATTCTCTGCCTCAGAAGGCAGTGGAGGCCAGTTCGTTGGATGCTTTCAAGAGAGAGCTGGATAGAGCTCTTAAGGATAGCGGAGTGAGGGGGTATGGGGAGAAGGCAGGAATGGGGTACTGATTGAGAGTGATCAGCCATGATCGCATTGAATGGCGGTGCTGGCTCGAAGGGCTGAATGGCCTACTCCTGCACCTATTGTAAAAAATAAGTCGTTGTGCACGTGGGCACGAATGACGTCGGGCGGAAGAGGAAGGAGGTGCTACAGCGGGAGTTTAGAGAGTTGGGAAAAGCACTGAGAAGTAGGACGTCGAAGGTGGTTATCTCTGGACTGCTACCGGTACCTCGTGCTGGTGAGGCCAGGAACAGAGAGATAGAGGGTATGAATTTATGGCTGAGGGGCTGGTGCAGAGAGCAGGGATTTAGATTTCTGGACCACTGGGATCTCTTCTGGGCTAGGGGTGACTTGTACAAAAGGGACGGGTTGCATCTTAACAGCAGGGGGACAAACATTCTGGCAGGCAGGTTTGCTAGTGTGACACCTGTGGCTTTAAACTAAGTAGTGGGGGGGAGGGGTTAACAAATTGTGAATATGAAGATGAGGTCAAAGGGAATACAGGAGATATTGCAAAAGACTCTCGGAAGAATGGGAACAGAAGTTCTAGAGCGGAAAAGAAATTAAGGGCAGGGCCAATTGTGAACGATGTGAGAGAGGAGGTAAATACAGAAGTTAAAGTGTTGTACTTAAATGCGCGTAGTATAAAAAATAAAGTGGATGAGCTTGAGGCTCAGTTAGTCATGGGCAAGTATGATGTTGTAGGGATCACTGAGACATGGTTACAAGAGGACCAGGGCTGGGAACTGAATATTCAGGGGTACACAACGTATAGAAAAGACAGACAGGTGGGCAGAGGGGGTGGGGTTGCTCTGATGGTAAGGAATGATATTCATTCCCTTGCAAGGGGTGACATAGAATCAGGAGATGTTGAATCAGTATGGATAGAAATGAGAAATTGTAAGGGTAAAAAGACCCTAATGGGAGTTATCTATAGGCCCCCAAACAGTAGCCTCGACATAGGGTGCAAGTTGAATCAGGAGATAAAATTGGCGTGTCAAAAATGTAATGCTACGGTGGTTATGGGAGATTTCAACATGCAGGTAGACTGGGAAAATCAGGTTGGAAATGGACCCCAGGAAAGAGAATTTGTAGAGTGCCTTCGAGATGGATTCTTAGAACAGCTTGTACTGGAGCCTACCAGGGAGAAGGCAATTCTGGATTTAGTGTTGTGTAATGATCCTGATCTGATAAGGGGACTAGAGGTAAAAGAGCCATTAGGAGGCAGTGATCACAACATGATAAGTTTTACTCTGCAAATGGAAAGGCAGAAGGGAAAATCGGAAGTGTCGGTATTACAGTATAGCAAAGGGGATTACAGAGGCATGAGGCGGGAGCTGGCCAAAATTGATTGGAAGGAGGCCCTAGCAGGGAAGACGGTAGAACAGCAATGGCAGGTATTCCTGGGAATAATGCAGAG
The DNA here is from genome assembly GCF_053455715.1 of Rhinoraja longicauda. NCBI lineage: Eukaryota > Metazoa > Chordata > Chondrichthyes > Rajiformes > Arhynchobatidae > Rhinoraja > Rhinoraja longicauda. Next base: position 21,158,552 of record NC_135986.1, on the reverse strand, counting down.
GTTGCAGGATCAATTTATTCCAAAGAGGTGGAAAGACTCTAAGGGGAGTAAGAGACACCTGTGGCTGACGAGGGAAGTCAGGGACAGCATAAAAATTAAGGAGAGGAAGTATAACATAGCAAAGAAGAGTGGGAAGACAGAGGATTGGGACTCTTTTAAAGAGCAACAAAAGTTAACTAAAAAGGCAATACGGGGAGAAAAGATGAGGTACGAGGGTAAACTAGCCAATAATATAAAGGAGGATAGCAAAAGTTTTTTTAGGTACGTGAAGAGGAAAAAAATAGTCAAGGCAAATGTGGGTCCCTTGAAGACAGAAGCAGGGGAATTTATTATGGGGAACAAAGAAATGGCAGACGAGTTAAACCGTTACTTTGGATCTGTCTTCACTGAGGAAGATACACACAATCTCCCAAATGTTCTAGGGGCCGGAGAACCTAGGGTGATGGAGGAACTGAAGGAAATCCACATTAGGCAGGAAATGGTTTTGGGTAGACTGATGGGACTGAAGGCTGATAAATCCCCAGGGCCTGATGGTCTGCATCCCAGAGTACTTAAGGAGGTGGCTCTAGAAATAGTGGAAGCATTGGAGATCATTTTTCAATGTTCTATAGATTCAGGATCAGTTCCTGTGGATTGGAGGATAGCAAATGTTATCCCACTTTTTAAGAAAGGAGGGAGAGAGAAAACGGGTAATTATAGACCAGTTAGTCTGACATCAGTGGTGGGGAAGATGCTGGAGTCAATTATAAAAGACGAAATTGCTGAGCATTTGGATAGCAGTAACGGGATCATTCCGAGTCAGCATGGATTTACGAAGGGGAAATCATGCTTGACAAATCTACTGGAATTTTTTGAGGATGTAACTAGGAAAATTGACAAGGGAGAGTCAGTGGATGTGGTGTACCTCGACTTTCAGAAAGCCTTCGACAAGGTCCCACATAGGAGATTAGTGGGCAAAATTAGGGCACATGGTATTGGGGGTAGGGTACTGACATGGATAGAAAATTGGTTGACAGACAGAAAGCAAAGAGTGGGGATAAATGGGTCCCTTTCGGAATGGCAGGCAGTGACCAGTGGGGTACCGCAAGGTTCGGTGCTGGGACCCCAGCTATTTACGATATACATTAATGACTTAGACGAAGGGATTAAAAGTACCATTAGCAAATTTGCAGATGATACTAAGTTGGGAGGTAGTGTGAATTGTGAGGAAGATGCAATAAGGCTGCAGGGTGACTTGGACAGGTTGTGTGAGTGGGCGGATACATGGCAGATGCAGTTTAATGTAGGTAAGTGTGAGGTTATTCACTTTGGAAGTAAGAATAGAAAGGCAGATTATTATCTGAATGGTGTCAAGTTAGGAGGAGGGGGAGTTCAACGAGATCTGGGTGTCCTAGTGCATCAGTCAATGAAAGGAAGCATGCAGGTTCAGCAGGCAGTGAAGAAAGCCAATGGAATGTTGGCCTTCGTAACAAGAGGAGTTGAGTATAGGAGCAAAGAGGTCCTTCTACAGTTGTACCGGGCCCTGGTGAGACCGCACCTGGAGTACTGTGTGCAGTTTTGGTCTCCAAATTTGAGGAAGGATATTCTTGCTATGGAGGGCGTGCAGCGTAGGTTCACTAGGTTAATTCCCGGAATGGCGGGACTGTCGTATGTTGAAAGGCTGGAGCGATTGGGCTTGTATACACTGGAATTTAGAAGGATGAGGGGGGATCTTATTGAAACATATAAGATAATTAGGGGATTGGACACATTAGAGGCAGATAACATGTTCCCAATGTTGGGGGAGTCCAGAACAAGGGGCCACAGTTTGAGAATAAGGGGTAGGCCATTTAGAACGGAGATGAGGAAGAACTTTTTCAGTCAGAGGGTGGTGAAGGTGTGGAATTCTCTGCCTCAGAAGGCAGTGGAGGCCAGTTCGTTGGATGCTTTCAAGAGAGAGCTGGACAGAGCTCTTAAGGATAGCGGAGTGAGGGGGTATGGGGAGAAGGCAGGAACGGGGTACTGATTGAGAGTGATCAGCCATGATCGCATTGAATGGCGGTGCTGGCTCGAAGGGCTGAATGGCCTACTCCTGCACCTATTGTCTATTGTCTATTGTCTAAAATAGATAGTGCTCTTAAGGATAGCGGAGTCAGGGGGTATGGGGAGAAGGCAGGAACGGGGTACTGATTGAGAATGATCAGCCATGATCACATTGAATGGCGGTGCTGGCTCGAAGGGCCGAATGCACCTATTGTCTATTGTCTATTGGCTGATCTGGCACTCTGGTGTCGGGACAGCAGCCTCCTCTTGAATGTCACTAAAATTAAGGAGCTGATTATGGACTTTAGAAGGGCTCAACATCCAAGGACGTACACGCCACTGGAGATAAATGGGTCTACTGTGGATAGGGTGAGCAGCTTTAAATACCTGGGAGTCCACATCACAGAGGATCTGACATGGACAACACACATTGCCGCACTGGTGGGTAAGGCAAGGCAGCGCCTTTACCACCTCAGACAGCTGAGGAAATTCAGAGTGTCTCTGAGGATCCTTCAGTGCTTCTACTCTGGGGCTGTAGAAAGCATCCTGTCCGGCAACATCACAGTCTGGTTTGGGAACAGCTCTGCCCAGGACAGGAAGGCCCTGCAGAGAGTAGTGCGTTCGGCAGAATGCACCATGGGAACTACACTCGCCCCCCTGCAGGAACTATACATCAGGAGGTGCAGATCCAGAGCCAGCAACATTATGGGGGACCCCTACCACCCCAGCAACGGACTGTTCCAGCTGCTACGGTCAGGCAAACGCCTCTGCTGTCAAGCTGTGAAAACAGAGAGGATGAGACGGAGTTTCTTCCCACAGGCAATCAGGACTGTTAACTATTATAACTCCAGGGACTACATTTTCTTTTCTGTATTAATTTAAATTTATATGCTGTAGTTGTAACTTTTTTTTTGCACAATCCGCAGGCATTGCCACTTTCATTTCACTGCACATCGTGTATGTGGACGTGACAAATAAACTTAACTTGACTTGAAACAGGCCCTTCGACCCATCGAGTCTGTGCCAGTCAGCAATCGCCCCGTACACGAGCACCATCCTACACACTAGGGAGACTTTGCAATCATTATCGGAGCCAATTCATCTACAAACCTGTACGTTTTTGGAGTGTGGGAGGAAACCGGAGCACCCGGGGAAAACCCACACAGGTCTGGGGGAGGATGTACAAACTCCGTACAGACAGCGCCCGTGGTCAGGATCGAACCCGTGTCTCTGTCACCGTAAGGCAGCGACTCTATCGCTGCGCCACCGTGCCGCCCCGTAAAGACACTTTAAGGGAATGTGGTTAAGATGAGTGAAGAGGTAAAAAAAAATGGAAGAAGGAACATAATGTTCCAGGTGAGGTGAACGGAAAAGCAAGGAAGGAGACGAGGAGAAATTTCTTTAGTCAGAGGGCGGCGAATCTGTGGGAATCTTTGCCACAGGCGGTTGTGTAGGCCGTCAAAGGATGTTTTAAAGGCAGAGATTGATCGATTCTTGATTAGCACGGGTGTCGTAGAAACATAGAAACATAGAAAATAGGTGCAGGAGGAGGTCATTCGGCCCTTCGAGCCTGTACGCACCGCCATTCAATATGATCATGGCTGATCATCCAACTCAGTATCCCGTACCTGCCTTCTCTCCATACCCCCTGATCCCTTTAGCCACAAGGGCCACATCTAACTCCCTCTTAAATATAGCCAATGAACTGGCCTCAACTACCTTCTGTGGCAGAGAATTCCACAGATTCACCACTCTCTGTGTGAAAAAAAACGTTCTCATCTCGGTCCTAAAAGACTTCCCCCTTATCCTTAAACTGTGACCCCTTATTCTGGACTTCCCCAACATCGGGAACAATCTTCCTGCATCTAGCCTGTCCAACCCCTTAAGAATTTTGTAAGTTTCTATAAGATCCCCCCTCAATCTTCTAAATTCCAGCGAGTACAAGCCGAGTCTATCCAGTCTTTCTTCATATGAAAGTCCCGCCACCCCAGGAATCAATCTGGTGAACCTTCTCTGTACTCCCTCTATGGCAAGAATGTCTTTCCTCAGACTAGGAGACCAAAACTGTACGCAATACTCCAGGTGTGGTCTCACCAATGCCCTGTACAACTGCAGCAGAACCTCCCTGCTCCTATACTCAAATCCCCTCGCTATGAATGCCAACATACCATTCGCTTTCTTCACTGCCTGCTGCACCTGCATGCCTACTTTCAGTGTCAGGGGTTACGGGGAGAAGGCAGGAGAATGGGGTTAGGCGGGAGAGATAGATCAGCCGCGATTGAATAGACTTGATGGGCCGAAAGGCCTAATTCTGCTCCTATCACGTATGAAAATGGTGCCGAGGTAGAACAATAGTCATGCTAATGAATGGCGGCGCACACTCCTACTCTGAGATCTTTCCTTCTAATGCTTCCAGAGGCTGCAGAATCAATAAACAGAGAAGATAAATTAAAGCTGATTGGCAAAGGAACTAAACACCAATGCAAGGAAACATTTTAATGCAAGATGCTGTCAGGATTTGGAACACACTGCCCGCTAGGGTCAAGTAAATAAAATCAATATCCGGCTTTGAAAAGTGGATAGAAAGTGGTTCAATTTAGTTTGGTTTACTGTAGGTTTGAGATAGAGCGCAGAAGCAGGCCCTTCGGCCCACCGAGTCCGCGCCGACCAGCGATCCCCGCACACTAACACTATCCTGCACACACTGGGGACAATTTACATTTACACCAATCCAATTAACCTACAAACCTGCTCGACTTTGGAGTGTGGGAGGAAACCGAAGATCTTGGAGAAAACCCACGCAGGTCACGGGGAGAACGTACAAACTTCGTAAATAGCCTCCTTCTACAAGGAAATAATCCATGATTCAAAAGGGGCAAAGCAGGATATCCTCGACCTGCAGCCATTGAGGATCACGGTGCACAATTAACACTCAGTGCAGCCATTATTCTACATTCATGCTGAGTGTAATGACCTCAATGTGCTTCCCATGCCAAGCAAGCAGTTCACGGGGTTTATCGACTCTGTAGGTCGTATCGCGAGCCAGTAAATATCTATCTACGCTGTTCAAAGCCGGCTGTCCCTCTTACTGGAGGTACACCGATCAGCCAAAACATTATGACCGCCGACAGGCGAAGTGAATAACATTGATTATCTTGTTACAATGGCACCTGTCAAGGGGTGGGATATATTAGGCAGCAAGTGAACAGTCAGTTCTTGAAGTTGATGTGTTGGATGCAGGAGAAATGGGCAGGAGCAAAGACCTGAGCGACTTTGACAAGGGCCAAATTGTTGTGGCCAGACGACTGGGTCAGAGCATCTCTGAAACGGCAAGGCTTGTGGGGTGCTCCCGGTCAGCAGTGGTGAGTACCGACCGACAGTGGTCCGAGGTGGGACAAACCACAAACTGGCGACAGGCAGGGTGTTGGGCGCCCAAGGCTCATCGATGCGCGAGGGCAACGAAGGCTATCCCGTCTGGTCCGAACCGACAGAAGGTCGACTGTGGCACAAGTCACGGAAAATGTTAATGGTGGTGACGGGAGGAATGTGTCACAATACACAGTGCATCGCACCCTGCTGCGTATGGGGCTGCACACGGAGGACCAGCAGCATGTTAGGCAGGTGGTCATAATGTTTTGGCTCATCAGGTCACAAGGCTTTGGCTCATCAGTGTTTATGCAGGAAGGAACTGCAGATGCTGGTTTACACAGTTGATAGACACAAAACGCTGCAGTAACTCAGCGGGACAGGCAGCATCTCTGGAGAGAAGGAATGGGTGATGTTTCGGGTCGAGACCCTTCATCGGACTTGACCTGAAATGTCACCCAGTCTTTCTATCCGGAGATGCTGCCTGTCATGCTATCATGTGCCTATCTTCGGTTTAAACCAGCATGGTAAATGTTGCCTCTGGTACTAAAGGAGCTAAATATGGGGTCGAGACCCATCTTCAGACTGAGAGTCAGGGGAGAGGGAAACGAGGTTTACAGAAGGGCGAGGTGTGGAAAACGAGAGATCAAAAGAGATGCAGTTCACGGAAACTGGAGAATGGATCATTGCTAAGTAGGGGAAGGTGACAACGAGGCTCACAAGGTAAAATGTAATCAGGCGGACAGCCAGACTGGTCCAGAGAACATTTTGTTTCTTTCTTGAAGGAGATATGTCCTGTGGGCACACCACAGCAAAATGGCGGCACGGTGGCGCAGCTGTAGAGTTGCTGCCTCACAGCGCCAGAGACCCGGGTTCGATCCTGACCCCGAGTGCTGTCTGTACGGAGTTTGTACGTTCTCCCCGTGACCTGCGTGGGTTTTCTCCGGGCGCTCCGGTTTCCTCCCACACTCCAAAGACGTGCAGGTCTGTAGGCTGTAATAGGCTTCGGTATAATTGTAAATAGTCTGCAGGATAGCGTTAGTGTGCGGGGATCGCTGGCCGGCGCGGACTTGGTGGGCCGAAGGGCCTGTTTCCGCGCTGTATCTCGAAACTACACGAAACTAGAAGTCTTGGAGATGGCACGACGGTTCGCTGGAGTCGACGGAGGAGGCCCTGGAGAAGCCTGGGGCTCGCCTGGATCAGGTGCCGCTCCAGAAGAGCCTGTGCGCGGACCAGAGTGGACTTTGAAAGTCAGGGAAAAGGCGTACAGGTATGTAGGTATAGAACCAAGAACCAAGTTTATTTGGCTTGGTAAATGTAAATGTAAAAATGTAAATGTAAAAATTTAAAAATTGTTCCAATAGACAATAGACAATAGGTGCAGGAGTAGGCCATTCAGCCCTTCGAGCCAGCACCGCCATTCAATGCGATCATGGCTGATCACTCTCAATCAGTACCCCGTTCCTGCCTTCTCCCCATACCCCCTCACTCCGCTATCCTTAAGAGCTCTATCCAGCTCTCTCTTGAAAGCATCCAACGAACTGGCCTCCACTGCCTTCTGAGGCAGAGAATTCCACACCTTCACCACCCTCTGACTGAAAAAGTTCTTCCTCATCCCCGTTCTAAATGGCCTACCCCTTATTCTTAAACTGTGGCCCCTTGTTCTGGACTCCCCCAACATTGGGAACATGTTATCTGCCTCTAATGTGTCCAATCCCCTAATTATCTTATATGTTTCAATAAGATCCCCCCTCATCCTTCCCAGTGGGTATAGGATAGTGTTAATGTGGGGGATTGCTGGTCGGCGGTGAATCTGTGGGATTCTTTGCCACAGAAGGCTGTGGAGGCCTTCAGTGGATATATTTAAGGCAGAGATAGATAGCTTCTTGATCAGTACGGGTGTCAGGGGTTGTGGGGAGAAGGCAGGAGAATGGGGTTAGGAGGGAGAGATAGATCAGCCATGGTTGAATGGCGGGGTAGACTTGATGGGCCGAATGGCCTGTTTATACTCCTATCACTTATGACCTTGTGAAAGGTGGAGCCCACAATGGTCCGTTGTTGGCTGTGCGCTAGGTGATAACAAGGTGTACAGACAGTGAAACTAGTACGAGACTGGGGTGGGGGACAATAGACAATAGACAATAGGTGCAGGAGTAGGCCATTCGGCCCTTCGAGCCAGCACCGCCATTCAATGTGATCATGGCTGATCATTCTCAATCAGTACCCCGTTCCTGCCTTCTCCCCATACCCCCTGACTCCGCTATCCTTAAGAGCTCTATCTAGCTCTCTCTTGAATGTATTCAGAGAATTAGCCTCCACTGCCCTCTGAGGCAGAGAATTCCACAGATTCACAACTCTCTGACTAAAAATGTTTTTCCTCATCTCTGTTCTAAATGGCCTACCCCTTATTCTTAAACTGTGGCCCCTGGTTCTGGACTCCCCCAACATTGGGAACATGTTTCCTGCCTCTAACGTGTCCAACCCCTTAATAATCTTATACGTTTCGATAAGATCCCCTCTCATCCTTCTAAATTCCAGTGTATACAAGCCTAGTCGCTCCAGTCTTTCAACATATGACAGTCCCGCCATTCCGGGAATTAACCTGGTGAACCTACGCTGCACGCCCTCAATAGCAAGAATATCCTTCCTCAAATTTGGAGACCAAAACTGCACACAGTACTCCAGGTGCGGCCTCACTCGGGCCCTGTACAACTGCAGAAGGACCTCTTTGCTCCTATACTCAACTCCTCTTGTTATGAAGGCCAACATTCCATTGGCTTTCTTCACTGCCTGCTGTACTTGCATGCTTCCTTTCAGTGACTGATGCACTAGGACACCCAGATCTCGTTGTACGGGAGTGACGGAGAGAGAGAGGGGATGCAAGGGTTACTTGAAGTTGGAGTTGTACTTGTTTGGCTTGGCATATTCCCTCTCTCATCTGTCAGATTTTCAGGGAACATCTCATTCCTTTGCCCTGTTCCCGTTTCATCTTCGACGTGCTGAAACAGTGCAATCTTTAGCCTTCAAATTGTCACATAAAAAAGATCGGTGTGCCTTTGAACTTCGGGCTTCTCGCACGAGTCGAACATGATTGTGGTATAAAACATCAAAGTCCCAATAAAAGAGACATTGGGATGCAGCTGTTTGGACGCGATGCTACACTCAATAAATTCCTTCAGGCCCGATTCTCACAAGAGCGTAAATGTTAGCCTGAGATGGACGGTCTGAAGATCGTCTGGACAGTCTGAAGGAAGAGTCCCGACCAAAAAAAAACGTCACCCATCGACGTCTGCAGTAAGATGCAGCAGATGTTCAATCGATCGGTGGTGGCCAATGCCATCTTCTTTGCCGCCGTTTGCTGGGGCTGCAGAAAGAAGGGCCGCAGACGGTAACAGAATCAACCTGTGAGGCCACAACTCTACTGCTGCGCCACCGTGCCACCCGTATTTGGAGATAATTTTCTTTTGTTCTTTTGTGAGGGCAAATGTCCTGGTTACCAAAGACTAGGTGTGATGTTACATGTGACACACACCTCCAGATTCAGGGGCAGTTTCTTCCCGGCTGTTATCAGGCAACGGAACCGTCCTACCACAACCAGAGAACCGTCCCGAACTACCATCAACCTCTTTGAAGACCCTCGGACTATCCTTGATCAGACTTTGCTGGCTTTACCTTGCCCCTTGTCCCTTATCATGTATCTTTACGCTGTAAACGGCTCGATTGTAAAATGGCGGCGCTGCCGAGCAGCTGCGGCATACCTGCGGTCCGTTTGTCTTTGTGTTTTTGTCGTTTTTTTGTCTTAATTGTAGATGTGATGTCGTGTTTTTTTTTGTGGTTGTGTACTATGTGTGTGTGGGGGGGGGCTGTAAAATTGTAAATTTGTCCCTTCCGTACGGAGACCCGACCTTTGTTTTCTGGGTGGTGTCTCCGTTCCCGCTGCGGCCTACCATCGGCCAAACTCCTGGAGCTCTGGTTCGCGGACCGGACTAACCATCAGCGGAGCCGGCTGCCTTCGGAGGCTGCGGGAACGGCTGCGACTCGCCCTCGGAGGCTTCGGCGAGGGCCGCATGGATGCCGACATCGGGAGTTCCGGCAGCGGCAGCGTGTTCGCCCGCCCCGGATCGCGGGGCTTGGGTTGGCCCGCCGCGGACATTTCACCGTCCGGCGCGGCCTGAAATAGGCCGCGGGATTTTTCTCTGCTCGGCGGGGGCTTCAATGTCGGGAGCCACGACCGCCCCGACGTGCAGCGGCAGCGGCAGCGTCTTCGCCCGCCCCGGATCGCGGGGCTTGGGGTCGGCCCGCCGCGGACCTTTCACCGTCCGGCGCAGCCTGGAACGTGGCAACGACAACAGCCTGACCGCGGGAGAAGACGGCAGGGGAAGAGAAAAGACATTCTGGCCTTCCATCACAGTGAGGAGGGGACTGGAGGAGACTCACTGTGATGGATGTTTCTTTTTGGTTCGTGTTTTGTGTTAGTTGGGGTTGTGTAATTTGCTTATTTTATTGCTCTTATTGTTGGACGTTGGGTGACGAAATCCCGTCCAAAAGACTTGTTTTTTGGATGACAAATAAAGGTAATTCTGATTCTGAATTCTGATGTGTTGTCTTTCCGTTGACTGGTCAGCACGCAACAAAAGCTTTTCACTGTGCCTCAGTACACGTGACAATAAACTGAACGGAATTGGACGAAACTAAACTGAGATAAACTAAACCACTGCCTTTCCTTGCTCGGCCATTTGCAGAGTTAAATGGAGACCTTTCGAAACCTGTGCGAAGAAAAAAAGTGCCTTCAACACTAATGAAAATTACCAAATGTTGTACTGACATGGCAAGGTTAGTGCTTGAGAGTAGCAAATTAAAACGATGGCACCATAAGATGCAGCCCAAAGAACTGTGGCGCTGAAATCGCTTAAAATAAAAAGTGACGGACTTGTTAATTGATAATCACTGAATTTAACAGAACAGCACAATTAAATCATCCATGAACTGCACAGATTATTACTCAGTGATAATGGAAAAACTCTGCATTGATTAATCCTTATTTATTTGTACAATTAACTTTTTGGCAGAAATATTCTTTTTTAAAAAGCTGACGAGCGGACTTCTGTGACGGATACAAAATAACAACGGCCCAGATTTATGACAACTGGGGAAAACACGGGGCTGGATTTCACGCAGAGATCAGGACTGGATAAACCGAAACCATGGAATGGAAGTAATCAGAAAATACTGGCCTGGACTGACTGACTTCAGCGCAAAGAGATATAGGAGACATCTGATCGGTCTGAAGAAGGGTCTCGACCCGAAACGTCACCCCATTCCTCCCTCTCCAGAGATGCTGCCTGTCCCCGCTGAGTCACTCCAGCATGTTGTGTCGATCTGAGGAAACGAACATTTTGGGTGGCACGGTGGCGCAGCGGTAGAGTTGCCGCCTGGCAGCGCCGGAGACCCGGGTTCGATCCTGACTATGGGTGCTGTCTGTACCGGGTTTGTACGCCCTGCCCCGCGACCCACGTGGGTTTTCACCGGGTACTCTGGTTTCTTCCCGCACTCCGAAGACGTACAGGTTTGTGGGTTAATTGGCTTCGGTTAAAAAATTAGAAACATAGAAAAATAGGTGCAGGAGTAGGCCATTCGGCCCTTCGAGCCAGATTCAATATGATCATGGCTGATCATCTAAAATCAGTACCCCGTTCCTGCTTTATCCCCACATCCCTTGATTCCTTAAATCCTAAGAGCTAAATCTACATTAAAGGATTGGACAGGCGAGAAGCAGGAAAAATGTTCCCGATGTTGGGGGAGTCCAGAACCAGGGGTCACACTGTAAGAATAAGGGGTAGGCCGTTTAGGACTGAGATGAGGAAAGATTTCTTCACCCAGAGAGTTGTGAATCTGTGGAATTCTCTGCCACAGAAGGCAGTGGAGGCCAATTCACTGGACGTTTTCAAGAGAGAGTTAGATTTAGTTCTTAGGGTTTAAGGAATCAGTGGATATGGGGAGAAAGCAGGAACGGGGTACTGATTTTAGATGATCACCCATGATCATATTTAATGGCGGTGCTGGCTCGAAGGGCCGAATGGCCTACTCCTGCACCTATTTTTTTAATGTTTCTATGTTTCTAACTCTTGAAAACATCCAGTAAATTGGCCTCTGTGGCAGAGAATTCCACGGATTCACAACTCCGGGTGAAAAAGTTTTTCCTCATCTCAGTCCTAAATGGCCTTCCCCTTATTCATAAACTGTGACCCCTGGTTCTGGACTCCCCCCGACATCGGGGAACTTTTTTTCCTGCATCTAGCCTGTCCAATCCTTTAAGAATTTTACATGTTTCTATACGATCCCCTCTCATCTAAATCCTAGTGAATACAAGCCCAGTCGACCCATTCCTTCATCGTGTGTCAGTCCCGCCATCCCATAAATTACCGGTTGTCCCTGGAGCGTGGGACAGGGCTGATCGCTGGTCGGCGTGGGCTCTGGGCGCCGAAGGGCCCTTAGCGGGAGCTGTGTGGGAGGGGAGGAAAAATTATGTGCTTATGAGGATGGTGAAGGGGAAAGACAGGGACTTGAACAGATTGACGTGGTGACTTAAATCAAATAAATGGAGTTGTGAACGACCTATGATGGCACACCACGGTACATTGTAATGCGTTTTGTGGGTCCCCTGTCACATTCCTCATGCTAAGCAGGAGCTTATTCTATTGCGTTATATCATGCAAAGCAGAATACATTGTTCTGTTGCGAGAAGGGGTTGCCAACTGTCCCGTATTAGCCGGGACATCCCGTATATTGGGCTAAATTGGTTTGTCCCATACGGGACCGCCCTTGCCCCGTATTAGGCCCGGGGGGAGCTGTAGGCCCGGACACTGTAGGCCTGGACACTGTAGGCCCGGGGGCCGCTGTAGGTCCAGACAGTGTAGGTCCGGACACTGTAGGCCTGGACACTGTAGGCCCGGGGGCCGCTGTAGGTCCAGACAGTGTAGGCCCGGAAGCCCGGGCGCCGCCTGACGGAGGTTGCCTAGCAACCCGCCTCCCGGCGGCCACCATTGGTAGAGTGAGAGCTGGCTGGGTGAGGTCACGTAGGGGGCTGGGCGGTGATGCCACCTTTTGTCCCTTATTTGGGAGTGAGAAAGTTGGCAACTCTAGTTGCGAGTCCCGCTTAAATTGTCGCCAGTTAATGAGAATCGTTGCTGTGGAGGAGTCGAGTTGACTCGAGTGCATTTGAAAAAAAACCGACTGCTTAAAGTTAATGAGGGCATTTTAGAAAAGTAGAAAATAGGCCATTCGGCCCTTCGAGCCAGCATCACCACTCAATGTGATCATGGCTGATCATCCAAAATCAGTGCCCAGTTCCTACTTTCTACCCATATCCCTTGATTGCGTTAGCCCTAAGAGCTAAAACTAACTCTCTCTTGAATACATCCTGTGAATTGGCCTCCACTGCCTTCTGTGGCAGAGGATTCCACAGATTCACAACTCTCTCGGTGAAAAAGATTTTTCTTCATCTCCGTCCTAAATGGCCGACTCCTTATTCTTAAACTGTGACCCCTGGTTCTGGACTCCCACAACATGGGGAACATTTTTCCTGCATCTAGCCTGTCCAATCAATAGACAATAGACAATAGACAATAGGTGCAGGATTAGGCCATTCGGCCCTTCGAGCCAGCACCGCCATTCAATGTGATCATGGCTGATCATTCTCAATCAGTACCCCGTTCCTGCCCTCTCCCCCTACCTCCTGACTCCGCTATCCTTAAGAGCTCTACCTAGCTCTCTCTTGAATGCATTCAGAGAATTGGCCTCCACTGCCCTCTGAGGCAGAGAATTCCACAGATTCACAACTCTCTGACTAAAAAAGTTTTTCCTCATCTCTGTTCTAAATGGCCGACCCCTTATTCTTAAACTGTGTGGCCCCTGGTTCTGGACTCCCCCAACATTGGGAACACGTTTCCTGCCTCTAACGTGTCCAACCCCTTTATAATCTTAAGAATGTTATGATTTTATAAAATCCCCTCTCATCCTTCTAAGTTCCAGTGAACATAAGCCCAGTCGATCCATTCTTAAACTGTGACCCCTGGTTCGGGGCTGCCCCATCATTGGGAACATTCAATCAATATCATTTTGATATCGGGATGAATCCCTTTAATTTCAGGCACTCAAATTAACGTACTCCAACAAGTGTACAGGATTGTGCCTCTTGGTTACGTCGTGTTCTACATTCTGCTCTCCAACTGCAGGTTCTTTTGCCCTCTTGGATCTGACAGTCGCTCGTGTAATCGTTTTGCACCGCATTTCTCAGCAGGGGACGCACGGCAGAAACACAAAATAAACCTAATGGGATTTTTCACTGCGGGTTCTCGTGTGGCACCTGCTTCACGGTGAAAGACCTAACAACCCTTCACCGCTTTGCTTTTGCTGCACTCTACCCATGAAAGAAAGGCGACGTTTCAAGGACAGACACAAAGTGCCGGAGCAACTCAGCGGACCAGGCAGCGGCTCTGGAGAAAAAGGATGGGTGACGTTTCGGGTCGCAATATATGTATTATATATATACATATATATATATATGTCCGAAGAAGGATCTCGACCCGAAACGTCACCCATTCCCGCAGTTACTCCAGCATTTTGTCCCTACCTTCAATTTGAACCACCACCTGCAGTTATTTTCCTACATATATATACACACCCACATATATATGTATATATATGTATATATATATATATATACACACACACACACACACACACACACACACACACACACACACACACACACACACACACACTCCAAAGACGTACAGGTATGTAGGTTAATTGGCTGGGTAAAATGTAAAAATTGTCCCTAGTGGGTGTAGGATAGTGTTAATGTAGGGGAATCGCTGGGCGGCACGGACTTGGAGGGCCGAAAAGGCCTGTTTCCGGCTATATATATGATATGATATGATATGATGATATATATATATATATATATATAAAATATTAATATATATATATTATATATATATATATATACACACACACATATATGCGTGTATGTATGTTTATATATTTTAATATATATACCTACATAATAACAGGAAAAAAGTTCAATGTGTGTGTGTATACACAAACATACATACACACACACACACACACACACACACACACACATATATATATATATATAGACACAAAATGCTGGAGTAACTCAGCGGGTCAGGCAGCATCTCTGGAGAGAAGGAATGGGTGACGTTTCAGAAGAAGAGTCTCGACCCGAAACGTCACCCATCCCTTCTCCCCAGAGATGCTGCCTGCCCGCTGAGTTACTCCAGCATTTTGTGTCTACCTTCGATTTAAACCAGCATTTGCTACACACACATATATATATATATATATATATATATATATATATACACACACACACACATGCTCATATACGTGCACAACGGTAGAGTTGCTGCCTTACAGCGAATGCAGCGCCGGAGACTCAGGTTCGATCCTGACTATGGGCGCTGTCTGTACGGAGTTTGTACGTTCTCCCCGTGACCTGCGTGGATTTTCTCCGAGATCTTCGGTGTCCTCCCACACTCCAAAGACGTACAGGTATATAGGTTAATTGACTGGGTAAATGTAAAAATTGTCCCTAGTGTGTGTAGGATAGTGTTAGTGTCCGGGGATCGTTGGGCAGCGCGGACTAAGTGGGCCGAAGGGCCTGTTTACGCGCTGTATCTCTAAATCTAAATCTAAAAAAATACAGAACAAACAAACAATAATAGTGCAAAAACACAAAACCATGAGGAGAACGTACAAACTCCGTACAGACAGCACCCGTAGCCAGGATCGAATCCGGGTCTCTGGGGTTGTGAGGCAGCAGCTCTATCCACCGTGCCTGCCCGAAGACAAGCCACCAGCTTATCCGAAGGGCGGCATTTCCAAGCAAGCTGCATGAATCCATCGTTGGCGTTGACTGGATTTCCTTCAGAGTGTGAGGTCTCTGAATCAGAGCAGAGTACATGTCACACCTACATATCAATTTCCAGAGTCAAACAGAAAGACAATCATAAGATACAAATTGGGGCTCACGTTCTCGACCTCCCCGCGGTGAGCCCTGTCAACCGACCTCAGTCAGGCGAACGGCAACAAACACAGACAGCCGAAGCAGAAGCAGAAGCAGCTTCATAACTTCTGCTGCCTCAAACGCAAGAAGAAGATAAGACACAAAGTCAAGCGAAAAAATAATTTTATTGGGTTAGCGACAGAAATAGATGCAGCATAGAGTGTGTGGAGTGATATAAAAACATAGAAACATAGAAAATAGGTGCAGGAGTAGGCCATTCGGCCCTTCGAGGTTTGTAGGTTAACTGGCATGATCAGCCATTCTATATGATCATGGCTGATCATCCAACTCAGTATCCCGTACCTGCCTTCTCTCCATACCACCTGATCCCTTCAGCCACAAGGGCCACATCTAACTCCCTCTTAAATATAGCCAATGAACTGGCCTCAACTACCTTCTGTGGCAGAGAATTCCACAGATTCACCACTCTGTGTGAAAAAAAACTTTCTCATCTCGGTCCGAAAAGACTTCCCCCTTATCCTTAAACTGTGTGGCCCCTTGTTCTGGACTTCCCCGACATCGGGAACAATCTTCCTGCATCTAGCCTGTCCAACCCCTTATGTGCTGTAAGATTCAACAGATCTGCTTGGAATCACATAACACGCGGGAGAATGCACATATACATATAAACATAGCACAAAAAGTAAGGAAATTTGTGTTTGGTAGATTATTTCTTTGTTGTAACAATGCTTCTTGGCAATAAATCTTATACCGTTGGAAAGCCTGTTTATTTCCCTTTTAAATGGTGCCACATTTGTAAGGAACATGCATTTGTGGGATGAGCAGCAGAGCTGAGTATATGGGTTGCGCCCATGAAAAATTTGCCAAATCTTCTCTGCCAATGCCAAACAGCTTATTCTGCTGTTGCTATTGACTCTTGTTTTGAGCTTCTGGTACCCCCAGGTGCTGACAAGAATGGGATGCCATCCCACAAGTGTGTGACCAGGCTGGTGACCAGCATGAGGAGGAGGTGCCAGGCTGTTATGGCTGTGTATGGTTCTTCCACACGCTACTGTGGCTCCTGTTTATTAAATGAATAAATTGTTAAATTGCCAATATGTCTTGTTTCTTCAGACTTCAATCATCCAATCCACCAAACAACACCGAACAAGAGTCAATGGCAGAATAAGCTGTTTGGCATTGGCAGAGAAGATTTGGCAAATTTTTCATGGGCGCAACCCATATACTCAGCTCTGCTGCTCATCCCACAAATGCATGTTCCTTACAAATGTGGCACCATTTAAAAGGGAAATAAACAGGCTTTCCAACGGTATAAGATTTATTGCCAAGAAGCATTGTTACAACAAAGAAATAATCTACCAAACACAAATTTCCTTACTTTTTGTGCTATGTTTATATAAAAGCTCAAAGGCAAGAAGGTTACAGCTCTTCAGCTTGTCACTTGACACAGTCTGCATTGTTATATCATCGCGGGATAATAAAAATCAGTGGAGGAGATGAAAAGGTCAATGGTCGCGTCCACAATTTCGAAGATAAATCTTTTATCATTTGAATTAGTTTTATTTTGAAGCTATCAGCTATTTGTATGATGGGGTGGGGCTGCATGGTGGCCCAGCGGTGGAGTTGCGGCCTTACAGCACCAGAGGCCCGGGTTCGATCCTGGCTACGGGGGCTGTCTGTACGTTCTCCCAGTGACCGTGTGGTTTTTCTCCAGGTGCTTGGGTTTCCTCCCACACCTCTCAGACGTAGAGGTTTGTAGGTTAACTGGCATTGGTGAAATTGTAAAATGGTCCTGCTGCAGTTGTACAGGGCCTTGGTGAGACCGCACCTGGAGTATTGTGTACAGTTTTGGTCTCCTAATCTGAGGAAAGACGTTCTTGCCATAGAGGGAGTACAGAGAAGGTTCACCAGATTGATTCCTGGGATGGCAGGACTTTCATATGAAGAATGACTGGATAGACTCGGCTTGTACTCGCTGGAATTTAGAAGATTGAGGGGGGATCTTATAGAAACTTACAAAATTCTTAAGGGGTTGGACAGGCTAGATGCAGGAAGATTGTTCCCGATGTTGGGGAAGTTCAGAACCAGGGGTCACAGCTTAAGGATAAGGGGGAAGTCTTTTAGGACCGAGATGAGAAAACATTTCTTCACACAGAGAGTGGTGAGTCTGTGGAATTCTCTGCCACAGAAGGTAGTTGAGGCCAGTTCATTGGCTATATTTAAGAGGGAGTTAGATGTGGCCCTTGTGGCTAAAGGGATCAGGGGGTATGGAGAGAAGGCAGGTACAGGATACTGAGCTGGATGATCAGCCATGATCATATTGAATGGCGGTGCAGGCTCGAAGGGCCGAATGGCCTACTCCTGCACCTATTTTCTAAGTTTCTAAGTTTCTAAGTCCTTCGTGTGTATGGTAGTGTTAGTGCACGGGGTGATCACTGGTTGGCAGGGACTTGGTGGGCTGAAGGGCCTGTTTCCACGCTGTATCTCTGAAGTCTAAAGACTCCCCTCTACTAGGGTTGCCAAGTGTCCTGTATTAGCCGGGACATCCCTTATTTTGGGCTAAGTTGGTTTGTCCTGTACGGGACCTCCTTTGCCCCTTATTAGGCCCGGGGGGCGCTGTAGGCCCGGATGCTGTAGGCCCCAACACTGTAGGCCCCGACACTGTAGGCCCCAACACTGTAGGCCCCGACGCTGTAGGCCCCGACACTGTAGGCCCCAACACTGTAGGCTCCGACGCTGTAGGTCCCGACAGTTTAGATCCCGACACTCTAGGTTTCCGACATTTTAGCTCCGGCCCAGACAGTATAGGCCCAGACAGTGTAGGCCCGGAGGCCTGGGTGCCACCTAACGGAGGTTGCGTAGCAATCCGCCTCCCAGCACGGGTGGCCGCCATTGGTGGAGCAGGAGCACTTGGCCGCTGGCTGGGTGAGTTCACGTGGGGTGAGAGGTGGTGACGTCACCTTGTCCCGCATTTGGGAGTGAGATGGTTGGCACCCCTATCATAGGTTAACCTACTCAATCCTGGGATCGTTGTCGTAAATCTCCTCTGGACCCTCTCCGGAGCCAGCTCGTCCTTCTCCAGACATGGCGCCCAAAATTGCTCACAATGTTCCAAATGCGGCCTGACCAGCGCCTTATAATCTTCCATTATAGATGAGGCTCTCACTAGAGCCTCTTCTACATCCCACAGCTCCGCTCTTGCTCCCCCTCCCCCCATTCGTAACAAGGACAGAATCCCCCTCGTTCTCACCTTCCACCCCACCAGCCAGCGTATTCAACAAATCATCCGCCAACATTTCGGTCACCTACAACGGGACCCCACCACTGGCCATACCTTCCCATCCCCTCCCCTTTCTGCGTTCCGCAGAGACCGTTCCCTCCGTAACTCCCTGGTCCACTCGTCCCTTCCCACCCAAACCACCCCATCCCCGGGCACTTTCCCCTGCAACCGCACGAGATGCAACACCTGTCCCTTTACCTCCCCCCCTCAACTCGATCCAAGGACCCAAACAGTCTTTCCAGGTGAGACAGAGGTTCACCTGCACCTCCTCCAACCTCATCTACTGTATCCGCTGCAGTAGATGTCAACTTCTTTACATCGGCGAAACCAAACGCAGGCTCGGCGACCGTTTCGCTCAACACCTTTGCTCAGTCCGCCTTAACCAACCTGATCTCCCGATGGCTGAGTACTTCAACTCCCCCTCCCACTCCCAGTCTGACCTTTCTGTCATGGGCCTCCTCCAGTGCCATAGTGAGGCCCACCGGAAATTGGAGGAACAGCACCTCGTATTTCGCTTGGGCAGCTTGCAGCCCAGCAGTATGAACGTCGACTTCTCCAACTTTAGATAGTTCCTCTGTCCCTCTCTTTCCCCCTCCCCCTTCCCAGTTCTCCCACTGTCTTCCTGTCTCCACCTATATCCTTCCTTTGTCCCGCCCCCCCCATGACAACAGTCTGAAGAAGGGTCTCGACCCGAAACGTCACCCATTCCTTCTCTCCCGAGATGCTGCCTGACCCGCTGAGTTACTCCAGCGTTTTGTGTCGACCTTCTCTCACTCAGAATTCCATTTTGTGAAATAAGTGCCTTATAGAGTCTCAGTTTTTGTATACAGGCACTCTTGGAATAAATGCTAGCGTTGAGTTTGTTTTCCTTACTACTGTTGGAGTGAAACATCAGAGAGCATTTCACAAAGACATAATTACTCTGAAGTGAAATGACTGCCACACTGCCAGCTGGTGTAAGGCATTCACAAATCTTCACAATCTGTTGTGGAATAAATGGCGAGCTCATTTGTGTTTGAGAAATCGGATGAGAGACAAGTATTGTTCCAGATAGGTAGACGATAATACTTCACCTCAGAGGTTGATAGGGAAGCTTTTATATTTATCCCACAAGTAGAAAGCAGGTAGGATTAGTTTAGTTTAGTTTAGAGATACAGCAGGCCCAACCAAACGAAAACAAAACATGGATAGGTGATATTTCGGATCGAAACCCTTCTTCAGGCACGAAAGGTCAATAGACAATAGACAATAGAAAATAGGTGCAGGAGAAGGCCATTCGGCCCTTCGAGCCAGCACCGCCATTCAATGTGATCATGGCTGATCATTCTCAATCAGTACCCCGTTCCTGCCTTCTCCCCATACCCCCTGACTCCGCTATCCTTAAGAGCTCTATCTAGCTCTCTCTTGAATGTATTCAGAGAATTGGCCTCCACTGCCCTCTGAGGCAGAGAATTCCACAGATTCACAACTCTCTGACTAAAAATGTTTTTCCTCATCTCTGTTCTAAATGGCCTACCCCTTATTCTTAAACTGTGGCCCCTGGTTCTGGACTCCCCCAACATTGGGAACATGTTTCCTGCCTCTAACGTGTCCAACCCCTTAATAATCTTATATGTTTCGATAAGATCCCCTCTCATCCTTCTAAATTCCAGTGTATACAAACCTAGTCGCTCCAGTCTTTCAACATATGACAGTCCCGCCATTCCGGGAATTAACCTAGTAAACCTACGCTGCACGCCCTCAATAACAAGAATATCCTTCCTCAAATTTGGAGACCAAAACTGCACACAGTACTCCAGGTGCGGTCTCACTAGGGCCCTGTACAACTGCAGAAGGACCTCTTTGCTCCTCTACTCAACTCCTCTTCTTATGAAGGCCAACATTCCGTTGGCTTTCTTCACTGCCTGCTGTACCTGCATGCTTCCTTTCAGTGACTGATGCACTAAGACACCTTGATCACTTTGTACGTCCCCTTTTCCTAACTTGACACCACCGACCCATGTTCTCCCGAGATGCTGCCCGACCTGCTGAGCTACTCCAGCGCTTTGTGAGGCTTGGTGTGTTCGCCAGCGTTTGCAGTTCCACGTTTCTGCTTCTTGAAAATGTCTGGAGTCAGCTCTCTGTAACATTTTGAACACGTCTTGAGCTAGCTAATAGCATTGATTTCTCTTTCTCTCTGAAGAAACCAGGGAGATTTGCTTGCTAATGTCAACTTGTCATCCTTTCATAACTTTCTGATTAAATTTAAAGATCCTGGAAAATCTATGACAGCCACAGAAACAGCGGACGGACCACAGAAACTCTTGTTGACAGTGCACTCCCAAGAACAGCGATCATTTATTTAGCTCCTTCAGCGCAGTTAAGACACTTCGTCAGAGGGCAAACGAGGCAAAATTTAATATGTAGGAAGGAAAGGAAGGAAGGAAGGAAAGGTTAGAGGAAGGAAACATGTTCCCAATGTTGGGGGAGTCCAGAACCAGGGGCCACACAGTTTAAGAATAAGGGGTCGGCCATTTAGAACTGAGATGAGGAAAAACCTTTTCAGTCAGAGAGTTGTGAATCTGTGGAATTCTCTGCCTCAGAAGGCAGTGGAGGCCAATTCTCTGAATGCATTCAAGAGAGAGCTAGATAGAGCTCTTAAGGATAGCGGAGTCAGGGGGTATGGGGAGAAGGCAGGAACGGGGTACTGATTGAGAATCATCAGCCATGATCACATTGAATGGCGATGCTGGCTCGAAGGGCCGAATGGCCTCCTCTTGCACCTATTGTCTATTGTCTATTGTCTATTGGAACTGCAGATGCTGGTTTAAACCGAAGATTGTCACAAAATGCTGGGGTAACTCAGCGGGACAGGCAGCATCTCTGGAGAGAAGGAATGGGTGACGTTTCAGGTCGGGTCTCGACCCGAAACATCACCCATTCCTTCTCTCCAGGGATGCTGCCTGCCCCGCTGAGTTACTCCGGCATTTTGTGTCTATCACTTGAGAAAAGATTTACGAGGATGTTGCTAGGACTAGAGGGTGTGAGCTACAGGGAGAGGTTGAGCAGGCTGGGTCTCTATTCCATGGAGCGCAGGAGGATGAGGGGAGATCTTATAGAGGTGTACAAAATCACGAGAGGAATAGATCGGGTGGACGCACAGAGTCTTTTACCCAGAGTAGGGGAATCGAGGACCAGAGGACGTAGGTTCAAGGTGAAGGGGAAAAGATTTAATAGGAATTAGAGGGGTAATCTTTTCACACAGAGGGTGGTGGGTGTATGGAACAAGCTGCCAGAGGAGGTAGTTGAGGCTGGGACTATCCCATCGTTTAAGAAACAGTTGGACAGGTACATGGATAGGACAGGTTTGAAGGGTTATGGACCAAGCACAGGCAGGTGGGACTAGGCAAGCTGGGACATTGTTGGCCGGTGTGGGCGAGTTGGGCAGAAGGGCCTGTTTCCACACTGTATCACTCTATGACTCTATGACTCTATGACTCATTCATACTGCTGGGTTGGGTTGTGATAATGGCATAGAAACATAGACAATAGGTGCAGGAGTAGGCCATTCGGCCCTTCGAGCCTGTATGCACCGCCATTCAATATGATCATGGCTGATCATCCATCTCAGTATCCCGTACCTGCCTTTTCTCCATACCCCCTGATCCCTTTAGCCACAAGGGCCACATCTAACTCCCTCTTAAATATAGCCAATGAACTGGCCTCAACTACCTTCTGTGGCAGAGAATTCCACAGATTCACCACTCTCTGTGTGAAAAAAAAACGTTCTCATCTCGGTCCTAAAAGACTTCCCCCTTATCCTTAAACTGTGACCCCTTGTTCTGGACTTCCCCAACATCGGGAACAATCTTCCTGCATCTAGCCTGTCCAACCCCTTAAGAATTTTGTAAGTTTCTATAAGATCCCCCCTTAATCTTCTAAATTCCAGCGAGTACAAGCCGAGTCTATCCAGTCTTTCTTCATATGAAAGTCCTGCCATCCCAGGAATCAATCTGGTGAACCTTCTCTGTACTCCCTTTATGGCAAGAATGTCTTTCCTCAGATTAGGAGACCAAAACTGTATGCAATATACCAGGTGTGGTCTCACCAATGCCCTGTACAACTGCAGCAGAACCTCCCTGCTCCTATACTCAAATCCCCTCGCTATGAATGCCAACATACCATTCGCTTTCTTCACTGCCTGCTGCTCCACTTTCAATGACTGGTGTACCACGACACCCAGGTCTCGTTGCATCTCCCCTTTTCCTAATCGGCCACCATTAGGCATATTGTGTGCTGTTCATAATCTCTCACAAGAGCAACACAATGAATTTTCAATCACGGTCTCTGATTCCAAATGCATTTTTTCCAAATTGGATTCCAAATTTCCCAGAATGTCGAAACTGGGAAAAGGACTCAATCTTCCTTTCCTTTTAAAATCTGTAAGCTTTTAAAATCCAAGTATGTGCCGTCTGATAATCATTACTCCAAAGCTCAGTTGAAGGCTTTTTTGTATCCCTTGTGCAAAGAATTATCTCAGAAGAATTGGCTGAGATTATGGGAGACAAAATCTGCCAGAGAGACTGAAGGCCTCAATAAGAGGATATTTCTTCTGCCAAAGCATTTGTCTGCTCTCTCCTTCAGACACCGAAGAGCCTTTACAATACAGTCCACCGCAGTGAGATCTATATACTAAAACTCTCGTTTGTTTGTTCCTGAACTACAGTCGAAACGGTACACGATAGCACGACAATTTTAGGCCCACCTTACTCACCGTCGTCCCTTTGGTGCTAATGGAAGAAGTTTCATTGAAATCGGTGTTATATTTTTTAAGTTATTCACATTTTATTGTTTAAGTCTATCTCCGAGGGAGGGAGGGGGGAGGGAGGGAGTGAAGGGGGTGGAGGGGGTGGAGGTAGGGAAGGGGGAGGAGGGAGGATAAGGGGGGTTGAGGGGGATGGAGTGGGAAGGAGGGGAGGGGGTGGGGGGAGAGAGAGGGGGAGGGGGAGGGAAAAGGGGGTGGGGGAGGGAGGAGGGGAGTGGCAGGGGAGGGGAGGGGAGGGAAGTGGAGGGGAGGGGATGGGAGGGGAGGGGAGGGGAGGAAGAGAGAGGATAAGGGGGGATGAGGGGGAGGGGGTGGGGGGAGAGAGAGGGGTGGGGGGAGAGAGAGGGGGATGGGGAGGGAGAAGGGGGTGAGGGAGGGAGGAGGGAGGGGGAGTGAAGGGGGAGGGGAGTGGCTGGGGGGAGGGGAGGGGAGGGGAGGGGAGATTGATGCACCAATGCAGGTTTGGGCCCAACGAGTCCACTTGGTCTAGTAGGTTATGTTTGCCTTCGTGAATTATACTTGCTTCCTCCTTTTCTTCTCACCCCATCAACATTTTATTCCGCCCTCCCTCAAGAACTCTATTTCCCCTTAAATTTCAAAGCGGCACCCTGGTGCAGCTGGTAGAGCTGCTCCCTCACAGCTCCAGAGACCAGGGTTCGATCCTGACTAGGGGTGCTTGTCTGTACGGAGTTTGAATGTTGAAAACGTTGGAAAGACTGGGCTTGTATTCACTGGAGTTTACAAGGATGAGACGGGATCTTTATAGAGACGTATAAAATTATGAAAGGACTGGACAAGCTGGATGCAGGAAAAACGTTCCCGATGTTGGGGGAGTCCAGAACCAGGGGGTGACACACACACTCTAAGAATAAAGGGGAGGCCATTTAAAACTGAGGTGAGGAGAAACATTTTCACCCAGAGTTGTGAATTTGTGGAATTCTCCGCCACAGAGGGCAGTGGAGGCCAATTCATTGGATGAATTTGAAACAGAATTAGACAGAGCTCTAGGGGCTAGTGGAATCAAGGGATATGGGGAGAAGGCAGGCACGGGTTACTGATTGTGGATGATCAGCCATGATCACAATGAATGGCGGTGCTGGCTCGAAGGGCCAAATGGCCTCCTCCTGCACCTATTTTCTATGTTTCTACGTTCTCACCGTGACCCGCGTGGGTTTTCTCCGGGATCTTCGGTTTCCTCCCACACTCCAAAGACGTGCAGTTTGTAGGTTAATTTGGTTGGCGTCAATATAAAATCGTCCCGAGTGTGTGTCGGGTGGTGTAAGTGTGCAGGGATCGCTGGTTAGTACGGACTCGGTGGGCCGAAGGGCCTGTGTCAGCACTGTGTCTACCTCCCCCTCGACCTTTACCTCCTCCCTCGACTCCATCCAAGGACCCAAACAGTCTTTCCAGGTGAGGCAGAGGTTCACCTGCACCTCCTCCAACCTCATCTATTGTATCCGCTGTTCCAGATGTCAACCTCTCTACATCGGCGAGACCAAACGCAGGCTCGGTGATCGTTTCGCACAACACCTTTGCTCAGTCCGCCTTAACCAACCTGATCTCCCGGTGGCTCAGCACTTCAACTCCCCCTCCCACTCCCAGTCTGACCTTTCTGTCATGGGCCTACTCCAGTGCCATAGTGAGGCCCACCGCAAATTGGAGGAACAGCACCTCATATTTCGCTTGGGCAGCTTGCAGCCCAGGGGTATGAACATTGACTTCTCTAACTTCGGATAGTTCCTCAGTCCCTCTCTTTCCTCTCCCCTTCCCAGTTTTCCCACTGTCTTCCTGTCTCCACCTTTATCCTTCCTTTGTCCCGCCCCCCCTGACATCAGTCTGAAGAAGGGTCTCGACCCGAAACGTCACCCATTCCTTCTCTCCCGAGATGCTGCCTGACCCGCTGAGTTACTCCATCGTTTTGTGTCGACCTTCTCTCACTCAGAATTCCTTCTCCCAAGCAGATGACCACAATTTTCTTATAGAAACTTACAAAACGTACAAAATTCTTAAGGGGTTGGACAGGCTAGATGCGGGAAGATTGTTCCCGATGTTGGGGAAGTCCAGAACAAGGGGTCACAGTTTAAGGATAAGGGGGAAGTCTTTTAGGACCGAGATGAGAACGTTTTTTTTCACACAGAGAGTGGTGAATCTGTGGAATTCTCTGCCACAGAAGGTAGTTGAGGCCAGTTCATTGGCTATATTTAAGAGGGAGTTAGATGTGGCCCTTGTGGCTAAAGGAATCAGGGGTTATGGAGAGAAGGTAGGTACGGGATACTGAGTTGGATGATCAGCCATGATCATATTGAATGGCGGTGCAGGCTCGAAGGGCCGAATGGCCTACTCCTGCACCTATTTTCTATGTTTCTATGTTTCTAATTTAGTGAAATCATTGTCACAATGTTATTCTTCATCAGTTTGGCATGAGATTGATACGGCAACACATATTTCGCTGGCAGCCGCTGGCTTGATTCATTGCCCAACTGCAGAATCATTCATTTCTATAAAGCATCATTTACCATCTACACAAATAAAGTAACTCTTGTCCCTAGTGTGTGTGTGTAGGATAGTGCTAATGTGCAGGGATCGCTCTGAATAAGGGTCTCGACCCGAAACGTCACCCATTCCTTCTCTCCCGAGATGCTGCCTGACCTGCTGAGTTACTCCAGCATTTTGTGAATAAAAACCTTCGATTTGTACCAGCATCTGCAGTTATCTTATATTGAATGAATGTATGTATAGTCTCCGAGAATGTCGGAGGCAGTTTTGGAAGGAACATGTTTTTAGACAATAGACAATAGATAATAGGTGCAGGAGTAGGCCATTCAGCCGTTCGAGCCAGCACCGCCATTCAATGCGATCATGGCTGATCACTCTCAATCAGTACCCCGTTCCTGCCTTCTCCCCATACCCCCTCACTCCGCTATCCTTAAGAGCTCTATCCAACTCTCTCTTGAAAGCATCCAACGAACTGGCCTCCACTGCCTTCTGAGGCAGAGAATTCCACACCTTCACCACTCTCTGACTGAAAAAGTTCTTCCTCATTTCCGTTCTAAATGGCCTACCCCTTATTCTTAAACTGTGGCCCCTTGTTCTGGACTCCACCAACATTGGGAACATGTTTCCTGCCTCTAATGTGTCCAATCCCCTAATTATCTTATATGTTTCAATAAGATCCCCCTTCATCCTTCTAAATTCCAGTGTATACAAGCCCAATCGCTCCAGCCTTTCAACATACGACAGTCCCGCCATTCCGGGAATTAACCTAGTGAACCTACGCTGCACGCCCTCCATAGCAAAAATATCCTTCCTCAAATTTGGAGACCAAAACATAATTTCTATGTTTTTGTATATATTTATTTCTTGAATAAAGTATTTTTCGATTAAAAAAAATAGAAATTACTTTGCATCAACATTTTTGCATGTGCCATTGTTCAAGGTTAAGGTCTGAAATATTAGTTTCAAGGGAAGTACCCAAATTTGCTGTAATGTAAGGATTTGTAGTTCAGTTTAGTTTAGTTTGGAGATACGGCAAGGGATTTTAGATTTAGAGATACAGCGCGGAAACAGGCCCTTCGGCCCACCGAGCCCGCGCCGACCAGCGATCCCCGCAAACTAACACTATCTTACACACACACTAGGGACAATTTACAATTTTTACCGAAGCCAAATCGCCTACAAACCTGTACGTCTTTAGAGTGTGGGAGGAGACCGGAGCACCCGGAGAAAACCCACGCAGGTCACGGGGAGAACGTACAAACTCCGTACAGATGGCGCCCGTAGTCAGGATCGAACCTGAGTCTCCGGCGCTGTGAGGCAGCAACTCTACCGCTGCGCTACCGTGCCACACATTTCTTGCGTTTGCATGTGTGCTTTCAAACTGCCGATAAAGTTGTTTTCTGTGTTTAATGAGTGTTCCACCAATAAAGATGTGGTCCCCTTTATTCGTGAACGCATTATTTGCCAAGTACTTGTTTACATGGGATTTGGGGAATAAAGACATTAACGTTTTGTAGGCTGTCAGGGAGATAGTCCTTAACCTTTCTGATCCAGGTCGGCTTTCGTCACCATGGTAACAGACAGGTCCCTTGCCGATCAGAGGTGGATCAATAAGGTATCTGACAGTACGAATGGAACTAGGGATTTCAAAAATGAGCTGAGTTTCACAGTGAATCCTACATCTTCCTCACTTCTCTTCTTCAGACTCGATTAGGGTTGCCAAGTATCTCACTACCAAATAAGGGACAAGGCGACGTCACCGCCCCGCGCCCCACGTGACCTCACCCAGGCCAGCGGCCACGTGCTCCCGCTCCACCAATGGCGGCCGCCGCTCGCTTCCGGCCACGTGATCGCGTGTATTGAATGCATTTTGACTTACGATATTTTTGGTTTCCGATGGGTTTCTCGGAACGTAAACCCCATCGTAAGCTGAAGAGGGCCTGTACCAAGGAACATACATTGAAAGCTGCCACGAACCACGCCTTGCACTCATGCATCGGTGTGCTTCGAGAGGATGGTTTTGACCTGAATCAATTCCTGCCTCAAAAGTAATCTGGATTTGCTTCAAATTTGACACAACTGCGACTTCTCCCCATAACCCTTGACACCCGTACTAATCAGGAATCTATCTATCTCTGCTTTAAAAATATCCACTGACTTGTGGCCTCCACGGCCTTCTGTGGCGATGAATTCCACCAATCCACCGCCCTCTGACTAAAGAAATCCCTCCTCATCCCCTTCCAAAAGTAACATTCTTTAATTCTGAGGCTGTGCCCTCTGGTCCTGGACTCTCCCACTAGTGGAAACATCCTCTCCACATCCACTCTATCCGGGCCTTTCACTGTTCAGTGCGTTTCAATAAGGTCCCCCCCCCTCATCCTTCTAAACTCTAGCGAGTACAGGCCCAGTGCCGACAAACGCTCATCATATGCTAACCCACTGATTCCTGGGATCATTCTTGTGAACCTTCTTGTGTCTTTGAGAGCTGGGGTAAATTTGCATTCCCTGGGTTAATATGCAGTAATGGGAACCTTCGTCCCGCTGATGACGGACGCCTCTGGCTCTGTGACAAACAGGTAATCTCCTTATATTATTTCAAGGATACTTTAATACTTCTGACTCAATTGTAGGCAGTCTTGCCTCCGTGTAATGCCCTTGAAGCTATGATCCCCCATAGCTGACCCTTGAACTTATTATCGATACAAAATGCTGGGGAATGCGGAGAAGGAATGGGTGACGTTCTGGGTCAACACCCTTCGTCAGACTGAAAGACGTGAGCACTCTCGGCCTGAAGAAGGGTCTCGGCCCGAAACATGGTATCTCTGAGTCTGAAGAGGGGTCAAGACCCGAAAAGTCACCCATTGCTTCCATCCAGAGATGCTGCCTGTCCCGCTGAGTTACTCCAGCATTTTGTGTCTATCTTCGGTGTAAACCAGCCTATACAATATCTAAAATAAGAATCCATTTGGTTTATCTAGTGGGCATAAAAGTCACAATTTCACTTCTTGCTGTAAGTGAGTTTAATTCAATTCAATTCAATTCAATTCAATTCAAGATTCAAGATCAAGATTCAAGATAGCTTTATTTGTCATCCAAATTGGATGAAATTCAGTCACCCACAGTCCAACAATAAAAGCATTAAAATAGGCAGATTACACAATAAAGCATTAAAATAGGCAAATTACACAACCCCAAAAACACACAAAAAAAGAAACATCCATCAAAGAAACATCCATCACAGTGAGTCTCCTCCAGTCCTCTCCTCACTGTGATGGAAGGCCACAATGTCTTTCAATTCAATTAAATTAAATTAAATTAAATTAAATTCAATTCAATTCAATTCAATTCAATTCAATTCAATTCAATTCAATTCAATTCAATTCAATTCAATTCAGGATTTGCAGAGTTCACCCATTATCCTGGTTGAGGTTTATCATACAACGAACAACACAGAATGTACTGTGAGGGAAGGAACTGCAGGCGCTGGTTTACACCGAAGACAGACGCAAAATGCTGGAGTAACTCAGCGGCACGGTGGCGCAGCGGTAGAGTTGCTGCCTTACAGCGAATGCAGCGCCGGAGACTCAGGTTCGATCCTGACTACGGGCGCTTGTCTGTACGGAGTTTGTACGTTCTCCCCGTGACCCGCGCGGGTATTCTCCGAGATCTTTGTCTTCCTCCCACACTCCAAAGACGTACGTACGGCTTTGTAGGTTAATTGCCATGGTGTACATAAGTGTACAATTGTCCCTAGCGCGTGCAGGATAGTGTTAGTGTGCGGGGATCGCTGGTCGGCGCGGACTCGGTGGGCCGAAGAGCCTGTTTCCGCGCTGTATCTCCACACGAATCTAAGCTAAATTGAATGAAAGCACCTCTATTCCTTTCAGGATGTCAATTATTTTAATTTGCTTCTCCAAGTCGGCTCCCGCAGTTCCCACTCTGACGGAGGGACAAGTTAATTGAGGGGCTTTGCATCTTTAACTGAATCAATAGCCATAGATTTGACAGTGAAGAAAATGCCTTTTATAGTCCAGGCAGTTGCACTCAGTGGCGTATTTCACCCTGGCAAGCTCTCGGGCCCGGAAAGAAAGATGCTTAATAATGTTTATGATGGTATTACAACCTGTTTTATCTTTAAAACCATTAAAAGCTTACAGTAAATCTTAAGTGGCTTTGGCCTGTGGTAGCTGACATCCAGTCTTTCCATCAGAGTTAAGGGCCAGATTAAAGATGATTCTTCAACCTTCAAACTTGCCAAAAATGTACAAACTTATTTCTCATACACTTTAGGTCGCAGTCGACATCAGTCGGAGTATTGGGTATAGAGGTTGGGAGGTCACGATACAGTTGCATGAGACGTTGGTGAGGCCGCATTTAGAGTAGAAAGCGAATGGTATGTTGGCATTCATAGCGAGGGGATTTGAGAATAGGAGCAGGGAGGTTCTGCTACAGTTGTACAGGGCATTGGTGAGACCACACCTGGAGTATTGCGTACAGTTTTGGTCTCCTAATCTGAGGAAAGACATTCTTGCCATAGAGGGAGTACAGAGAAGGTTCACCAGATTGATTCCTGGGATGGCAGGACTTTCATATGAAGAAAGACTGGATAGACTCGGCTTGTACTCGCTGGAATTTAGAAGATTGAGGGGGGATCTTATAGAAACTTACAAAATTCTTAAGGGGTTGGACAGGCTAGATGCAGGAAGATTGTTCCCGATGTTGGGGAAGTCTAGAACAAGGGGTCACAGTTTAAGGATAAGGGGGAAGTCTTTTAGGACCGAGATGAGAACTTTTTTTTCACACAGAGCGTGGTGAACTTGTGGAATTCTCTGCCACAGAACGTAGTTGAGGCCAGTTCATTGGCTATATTTAAGAGGGAGTTAGATGTGGCCCTTGCGCCTAAAGGGATCAGGGGGTATGGAGAGAAGGCAGGTACAGGATACTGAGTTGGATGATCAGCCATATTGAATGGCGGTGCAGGCTCGAAGGGCCGAATGGCCTACTCCTGCACCTATTTTCTATGTTTCTATGTTTCTATGTATTGCCTTCAGTTCTGGGCACTGTGTTGTAGGAAAGATGTTGTCAAGCTGGAAAGGGCGCAGAGAAGATTTGCGAGGATGTTGCCAGGACTAGAGGGTGTGAGCTACAAGGAGAGGTTGAGCAGGCTGGGTCTCTATTCCCTGGAGCGCAGGAGAATGAGGGGTGATCGTACAGAGGTGTATAAAACCATGAGAGGAATAGATCGGGTAGGTGCACAGAGTAGGTGAATCGAGGACCAGAGGTTTAAGGTGAAGGGGAAAAGATTTAATAGGAATCTGAGGGGTTTGGCAAAATGGTACACACATTATGGAGTCAAAGGTACATAGAGTGATACAGCGTGGAAACAGGCCCTTCGGCCCAACTTGCCCACACCGGTCAGTCAATGCGTCCCAGCTACACTAGTCCCACCTGCCTGCATTTGGTCCATATCCCTACAAACCTGTTCTATCCGTGTACCTGTCAAAACTGTTTCTTAAACGTTGGGATAGTCCCTGCCTCAACTACCTCCTCCGGCAGTTTGTTCCATACACCCGCCACCCTTTGTGTGAAAAAGTTACAATACAATACAATATATCTTTATTGTCATTGTACAGTGGTACAACGAGATTGGGAATGCGCCTCCCATACGATGCAATAATTTAATTAGCTAGTCAATATTAATTTAAACAACAACAACCCAACGAAACAAATTGTAACAGTTTTAAGACAGAATAAAGTGCAAGTAGATCTGTGCCGGTTCGCTTTGCGATGTGACCATCCGGCTCAGCAGGACCGGTTCATGGCAGCTATGGCCCTGGGGATGAAGCTGTTCCTGAGTCTGGAGGTGCGGGCATAGAAGGCCTTGTATCGTTTCCCCGATGGTAGGAGTTCGAACAGACTGTTGCAGGGGTGTGAGGAGTCTTTGTGGATGCTGGTGGCTTTTCTGAGGCATCGTGTGTTGTAGATGCCCTCCAAGGCTGGTAGCTGTGTTCCGATGGTCCTCTGAGCTCTATGGACTACCCGCTGAAAAGCTTTCCTTTCTGCCTCCATGCAGCTGAGGTACCTTCAGATTCCAATTAAATCTTTTCCCCCCCTTCACCTTGAACCTATGTCCTCTGGTCCTCGATTCACCGACTCTGGGCAAGAGACTCTGTGCATCTATTCCTCTCAAGATTCTATAAGATCTTCTCTCATCCTCCTGCGCTCCAAGGAATAGAGTCCCAGCTTGCTCAACCTCTCTCTGTAGCAACTTTGGCAGGTTGCAAGTTGAATCTAGAACACACTCCTCGTGAGCAGCTGATGCAGGAGCAGAACTCCACCATTCCTAATCTACAAGGGTCAGATGGTCTCTGGATAACCTTTTAAACAAGCTCAGTTGTAAAACTTCGAAATCAGAAAGATAAATTGCCCTTGACTATTTTATAGGCTTAGTCAAACAAAGCTAATTTATTGAAACTGAATTTTAATTTGGAAATGCTGACAATGTCAGATTTCGGTAACTTCCAAAATGTATTTGTGTTCAATCTACTGAAATTAACTGTGTGAATGAAAGAGATTTTGCATTGTTGCCACAAAATTACTCCATTATGTACAGATCCCAACTTACAGAGTGAAAGTGATTTTTATCTTTGACTTCTTTCTAAATTTATTTAAATGGATGTTAATAGCTTTATACAAAAATTCGCAATGAAAATCGACCATCACAATGAAAACACCAAAAAAATTCCTAAGGTACTAAATCCTTAATCCGATCCCTAAAATATATTTTCTATTAAGCTGCATCTCCCGGGATATCTTATAATTACAATGTGAAAAATTTAATTGGATTGCAAGGTATTAAAATCATTTTCATAACAAATCAACAATCTCCTTCTCGTTAAAAAAACCAACACTATTTTTTTCCCACCTCATTAGCTCACGGATTGTTACTGAGGTTTAGTTGAGTTTAGTTTAGTTTAGAGACACAGCGCGGAAACAGGCCCTTCGGCCCACCGAGTCTGCGCCAACCACGATCCTCCCACATCTATACTACCCTACACAAACTGGGGACAATTTTTTTAAACCTAATTAATTATTGTACAAACCTGTACGATTTTGGACTGTGGTAGGAAACCGGAGCTCCAGGAGAAAACCCACGCAGGCCATGGGGAGAACGTACGGAACCAGGGGTCACAGCTTAAGGATAAGGGGGAAGTCTTTTAGGACCGAGATGAGAAAACATTTCTTCACAGAGAGTGGTGAGTCTGTGGAATTCTCTGCCACAGAAGGTAGTTGAGGCCAGTTCATTGGCTATATTTAAGAGGGAGTTAGATGTGGCCCTTGTGGCTAAAGGGATCAGGGGGTATGGAGAGAAGGCAGGTACGGGATACTGAGCTGGATGATCAGCCATGATCATATTGAATGGCGGTGAGTACAGGCTCGAAGGGCCGAATGGCCTACTCCTGCACCTATTTTCTATGTTTCTATGATCTCCGTACAGACAAGCACCCGTAATCAGGATCGAACCTGGGTCTCTGACACTGAGCCAGAGGAGAAGGGCCTCGACCCGAAACGTCATCCATTCCAACTATCCCAAGACGCTGCCTGACCCGCTGAGTTACTCCAGCATTCTGTATCTACCTTCGAGTTAAAAGCCGGGACAGCAAGACTTTTAGTTGAATTTAGTTTTGAGATACAGCGCGGAAACAAGGCCTTCGGCCCACCGAGTGCTCGCCAACCTGCAATCCCCGCACGCTAACCCTAACCCTATCCTACACGCACAACGGACAAGGTGCAATTTTACCGAAGCTCATTTACCTCCAAACTTGTACACCTTTGGACTGTGGGAGGAGACCGGAGAGAACCCACGCAGGTCACAGGGAGAACGTACAAACTCCGTACGGACTGCACCCGTGGTCAGGATCGAACCCGAGTCTCTACCGCTGCGCCACCATGCTGTGTGTTTGCAGGTACAGTAAAGAAGATGGCCGCCCTCTCCCCTTTCCCAGAGTGCTGCTCTGTAGGACTTTGGAAATTCCACTATGTTCACTGCAACTAATCGTGGGTCTCGCGGAAAACTGCTAAATTCAAACCAAGATGTTTCATCCCTGTTACACCAATATGTCAGTTTTATTGCCTTCTCCAGAAACCCTATAGTCTCAGTGTGAAACTGTCAAAAATTCAGTAAACAGACACAAAATGCTGGAGTAACTCAGCGGGACAGGCGGCATCTCTGGAGAGAAGATATGGGTGACGTTTCGGGTCGTGACCCTTCTTCATACTGAGCGTCAGGGGAGAGGGAGACGCAGAGATAAGAAAGTGTGAGAGATCAAAAGAGATGAACAACTCCGCTCAGTCCACCTAAACCCACTTGATCTCCCGGTGGCTCAGCACTTCAACTCCCCCTCCCATTCCAACACTGACCTTTCTGTCCTGGGCCTCCTCCATTGTCAGAGTGAGGCCCAGCGCAGATTGGAGGAACAGCACCACATATTTCGCTCGGGCAGCTTACACCCCAGCGGTATCAACATTGACTTCTCTAACTTCAAGAGAACCTTGCTTTCCCTCTCTCTCCATTCCTCCCCCATCCCAGTTCTCCGACCAGTCTGACTGTCCCCTTGGTTACATGCTATCTCAGACTCTGAAGAGGGGTCCCGACCCGAAAAGTCACCCATTCCTTCTCTCCAGATGAGAGGGGATCTTATCGAAACGTATAAGATTATTAAGGGGTTGGATACGTTAGAGGCAGGAAACATGTTCCCAATGTTGGGGGAGTCCAGAACAAGGGGCCACAGTTTAAGAATAAGGGGTAGGCCATTTAGAACTGAGATGAGGAAACACTTTTTCATTCAGAGAGTTGTGAATCTGTGGAATTCTCTGCCTCAGTAGGCAGTGGAGGCCAATTCTCTGAATGCATTCAAGAGAGAGCTAGATAGAGCTCTTAAGGATAGCGGAGTCAGGGGGTATGGGGAGAAGGCAGGAACGGGGTACTGATTGAGAATGATCAGCCATGATCACATTGAATGGCGGTGCTGGCTTGAAGGGCCAAATGGCCTCCTCCTGCACCTATTGTCTATTGTCTATTGTCTATTGCCTGTCCTGCTGAGTTACTCCAGCATTTTGTGCCTGTCTTCGGTGTAAACCAGCACCTGCAGTTCCTCCTGCGCATTTGACCGTCAGGTTCGGCGTTCTGACCCGGGGTTAAGGTGTGAACTGGTGAGCATGAGAGTCGAACCAACTCCGTTTGTTGCCAGAACATCACCTTAACTTCCTCCCGAAGCAAAAGCAAATGAGATCACAGTTGGGACTTAAACCGTGTCGAATAACATTATTACTCTATTCAATGGATCCTGACAGCAGCGTTTAAATGCACTGGCTATTAGAGATGAAGTCTCCTTAATTAATGACAGAAAGAGATGTGATTCTGTCTCACCAAGGCCAGGTGCAATGTCGTAACTGTTAGCGGAGAAGACATCAGACGCCACCCACCAGCATGACTGCTACAGGCCTCCTACGATTCTATTACTTGAACCTGTCCTGATTTGCAAATAGCATTGTATGGTTTTATGCCTCTGGTGAGATTTTTTGTTTAATGGTGATGGTGAAAACGAGGTGACAGGGTAGACAATAGACAATAGACAATAGGTGTAGGAGGAGGCCATTCGGCCCTTCGAGCCAGCACCACCATTCAGAGTGATCATGGCTGATCATTCTCAATCAGTACCCCGTTCCTGCCTTCTCCCCATACCCCCTGACTCCGCTATCCTTAAGAGCTCTATCTAGCTCTCTCTTGAATGCATTCAGAGACTAGGCCTCCACTGCCTTCTGAGGCAGAGAATTCCACAGATTCACAACTCTCCGACTGAAAAAGTTTCCGTTCTAAATGGCCGACTCCTTATTCTTAAACTGTGTGGCCCCTGGTTCCGGACTCCCCCAACATTGGGAACATGTTTCCTGCCTCTAACGTGTCCAACCCCTTAATAATCTTACACGTTTCGATAAGATCTCCTCCGGGAAATATTCTGAAGTAATGTAAGGACAGGATTACACCATTGCTACTGCACATTTGTGTAGGAAGGAACTGCCGATGCTGGATTTTAAACCGAAGATAGACAGACACAAAATCCTGGAGTAACTCAACGGGACGGGCAGCATCTCTGGAGAGAAGGGATGGGTGACGTTTCGGGTCGAGACCCTTCTCTCCAGTGATGCTGCCTGTCCCGCTGAGTTACTCCAGCATTTTGTGGCTACCACACATTTGGTGAGAGTGAAATGATTCTAATCAAATGAACCATGGCTCAAAAGCAATGACTGTGAATGAGTTATTTTAGAGATACAGCGCGGAAACAGGCCCTTCGGCCCACCGGATCCGCGGCAACCAGCGATCCCCGCACACGAACACTATCCTACACACATTAGGGACAATTTCCAATTATACCAAAGCCAATTAACCTACATACCTGTACGTCTTTGGAGTGTGGGAGGAAACCGGAGATCCCGGAGAAAACCCACGCAGGTCACGGGGAGAACGTACAAACTCCGCACAGACGGCGCCTGTAGTCAGGATCGAACGCACCACAGCTAGAGAGCGGTCCTGAACTACTATCGACCTCATTGGAGATCCTCGGACTTTCTTTGATCGGGCTTTATCTTGCACTAAACGGTATTCACGTTATCCCCTTTATCATCTATCTGCACACTGTGAATGGCTCGATTGTAATCGTGTATTGTCTTTTATAATACATGATTACAATCATGTATTATGAGTCATACATTATTATCATGTAAGGTCCTTTATAAAAGGAAGATTTGTGCAGAGATCGTATTTTACAGGCACTACTAACGTTCAACAGTGACATTTATAAGTTTTGTAGTATTAATGGTAATACGTTATCATGTTTACAATCCAAATTCCCTGCAAAGGAAACCAACCTGATTTATCAAGGAACTTCGCAACTGGGTTTCAGCGATTGGAGTGCTACTTGTTTTAGACTGGGAAGTTGTGTGCTGGGGAATGGGGAACTGGAATCATTCATAGTGATTTACAACCTACGATAGTAGGGTTGCCAACTATCTCACTCCCAAATAAGGGACAAGGTGACGTCACCGCCCCGCGCCCCACGTGACCTCACCCAGCCAGCGGCCACGTGCTCCCGCTCAACCAACGGCGGCCGCCCGGGCCGGGAGGCGGGTTGTTACGCAACCTCCGCCAGGCGAACGTACTCCTCCCCGAACACACTCCGTCAGCCTACACTGACCCGGCCGACAGCGGCCCGCGGGCCGAATACGGGACGAGGGCGGGACAAGGGTAAGTATCTTATAGAAACTTACAACATTCTTAAGGGGTTGGACGGGCTAGATGCAGGAAGATTGTTCCCGATGTTGGGGAAGTCCAGAACAAGGGGCCACAGTTTAAGGATAAGGGGGAAGTCTTTTAGGACCGAGATGAGAAAGTTTTTTTCCACACAGAGAGTGATGAATCTGTGGAATTCTCTGCCACAGAAGGTAGTTGAGGCCAGTTCATTGGCTATATTTAAGAGGGAGTTAGATGTGGCCCTTGTGGCTATAGGGATCAGGGGGTATGGAGAGAAGGCAGGTACAGGATACTGAGTTGGATGATCAGCCATGATCATATTGAACGGCAGTGCAGGCTCGAAAGGCCAAATGGCCTACTCCTGCACCTATTTTCTATGTTTCTATGTTACTGATTGAGAATGATCAGCCATGATCACATTGAATGGCGGTGCTGACATGAAGGGCCGAATGGCCTCCTCCTGCACCTATTGTCTATTGTCTATTGTCTATCGTACGGGACAAAGCAATTTAGCCCAAAATCCCTGCTAATACGGGACAGTTGGCAACCCTACCGACAGGGTCTCCCACAAACAGACGCAGGCCATCTTAAACTGCGAGACACACACAGGGCCCTGCCTATTTGCCATATTGTGTGCTGGGGTTATCTCTGTGCCTGCTGTATGAGATTGTTTCCTCCGTTCCTCTATTGCAATGCCCTGGATCACTGAGCACAGCATGCGTGCGTGTCAGAACAACAGGAGCAGCGTACAAATTAGATTGTAACGCGCCTCGATGGACACCAAGTCAACTATTCTTTTATTCCCCCCCCCCCTTCTTGACTTCAGTTTAGTGCGGCAAGCAACAGCGGATGCTGGTTTAATCCGAAGATAGGCACGGGCGGCACGGTGGCGCGGCGGTAGAGTTGCCGCCTTACAGCGAATGCAGCGCCGGAGATTCAGGTTCGATCCTGACTACGATCGCCGTCTGTACGGAGTTTGTACGTTCTCCCCGTGACCTGCGTGGGTTTTCTCCAAGGTCTTCGGTTTCCTCCCACAGTCCAAAGACGTGCAGGTAATTGGCTGGGTGTAAAAATTGTCCCCAGTGGGTGTAGGATAGTGTTAGTGTGCGGGGATCGCTGGGCGGCGCGGACCCGGTGGGCCGAAGGGCCTGTTTCCGCGCTGTATCTCGAAATCTAAAAAAAATCTAAATTCATTGGGCTGACAGTCCTACAAAAGTCAGGCTTTGCCCAGATACGAAAGGCTGGAGTCACTCAGCGGGATGGGCAGCATCTCGGGAGGGAAGGAACGGGCGACGTTTCGGGTCGAGACCCTTCTTCAGACTGGTTAGGGATAAAGGGAAACGAGAGGTATAGACGTAGATATAGATATAGATATAAAAGTTTGCCGCTCCTCAATGATTGTACGTGCATATGCATGACCGAAGCAAGACATCCCGTATATTGGGAACAGTCAGCTGGGAAAGTCTCGTTTGAGTCTCATCTCATGATGATTCAACAGACCTCGGTGCTCGACAGTGAATTCAAGATTCTCAAGTGAGAAGTCATAGAGTCACAGAGTGATGCAGTGTGGAAACAGGACCTTCGGCCCAACTCGCCCACACCGCCCAACATGCCCCAGCTACACTAGTCCCACCTGTCTGCACTTGGTCCATATCCCTCCAAACCTGTCCTATCCATGTACCTGGGGACGAAACAAACTATAGAGCGGAGGTGCAGAACCTGGCGGACTAGTGCTCGGATAACAACCTGTCCCTAAATACCACCAAGACCAAGGAGCTGATCATCAACTTCCGTAGGTCACATAACGGGGAATATGCCCCGATCTCTATCAACGGGGACAGTGTGGAGAGAGTGTCCAGCTTCAAGTTTCTGGGCACTCACATTTCGGAGGACCTAACATGGTCCAATAACACTGCTGCGCTGGTCAAGAAGGCACAACAAAGACTGTTCTACTTAAGAACACTGAAAAAGTCTGGTCTACCCCAACAGCTGCTGACGACCTTCTACCGCTGCACCATAGAGAGCATCCTAACGCATGGCATCCCTGTGTGGTACCTCAGCTGCACGGAGGCAGAAAGGAAAGCTCTACAGCGGGTAGTCCATAGAGCTCAGAGGGCCATCGGAACACTGCTACCAGACTTGGAGGGCATCTACAACACACGATGCCTCAGAAAAGCCACCAGCATCCACAAAGACTCTTCACACCCCTGCAACAGTCTGTTCGAACTCCTACCATCGGGCAGACGATACAAGGCCTTCTACGCCCGCACCTCCAGACTCAGGAACAGCTTCATCCCCAGGGCCATAGCTGCTATGAACCGGTCCTGCTGAGCCGGATGGCCACAACGCATAGATCAACTTGCACTTTACCCTGTCTAAAAACTGTTACAATTGTTTCGTTTCGTTGGGTTGCTGTTAATTACTTAAATTATTGCATCGTATGGGAGGCGCATTCCCAATCTCGTTGGACCCCTGGGTACAATGACAATAAAGATATATTGTATTGTATTGTATTGTATTGTATTGTCTAACTGTTTCTTAAACATTGGGATAGTCCCATCCTCAACTACCTCCTCCAGCAGCTCATTCCATACACCCACCGCCCTCTGTGTGAAAAAGTTACCCCTCAAATTCATATTAAATTGTTTCGCCTTCACCTTGAACCTGTGTCCTCTGGTCCTCGATTCCCCTACTCTGGGCAAGAGACTCTGAGCGTCTACCCGATCTATTCCTCTCATGATTTTGTACACCTCTATAAGATCACCCCTCATCCTCCTGCGCTCCATGGAATAGAGACCCAGCCTGCTCAACTTCTCCCTGTAGCTCACACCCTCTAGTCCTGGCAACATCCTCGTAAATCTTCTCTGAACCCTTTCAAGCTTGGCAATATCTTTCCTATAACACGGTGCCCAGGACCGAACACAATACTCTAAATGCGGTCTCACCAGCCAGCGTCTTATACAACTGCAACATGACCT
Organism: Rhinoraja longicauda; assembly: GCF_053455715.1. Taxonomy (NCBI): domain Eukaryota; kingdom Metazoa; phylum Chordata; class Chondrichthyes; order Rajiformes; family Arhynchobatidae; genus Rhinoraja; species Rhinoraja longicauda. The sequence goes on along the minus strand of NC_135986.1, from coordinate 21,118,241 downwards.
CCCAACTTCTATACTTTGCAGCCTTGTGTTCGAAGGAACTGCAGATGTTGGTTTACATCGAAGATGGAGACAAAGTGTCGGAGTAACTCAGCGGGTCAGGAAGCGTCTCTGGGGAGAAAAGATGGGGTTATGTAAACCAGCATCTGCAGTTCCTTTCCACGCAATGACCCGGTAAACCTATTTCTCGTGAGCCTGTTCTGGGGCTGTGTACTCTTTCGTGTCAGTGGACAACGCTGTGGAAAGATCAACAGGATATTTTATCTTCGATTTTAAAGGGGAATAGGATGGTGGGATTCATTGAGAAATGTTTAGAGACCTACTATGTCTGTTGATGTCTTATTCAGACACAAAGTCATGCTGTGATTTGCATTTATATTGCCTCTTTCACTGACTCAATGTTTTGCAAAGCAATCTACAGCCAACGCAGTCACAAATGTAATATGGGATACACCGCGATTAATTTTCACAGAGCGAGATCCCAGTTAGATATAGTTTAGTTTAGTTTCGTTTTGTTTAGAGATTCAGCGCAGAAACAGGCCCTTCGGCTCACCGAGTCCGCGCCGATCAGTGATCCGGGTCTCTGGCGCTGTGAGGTAACGCCTCTACCGCCGCACCACATTAACACGAACCTACACGCACTAGGGACAATTTTTTTACATTCATACATTTATACCAAGCCAATTAACCTACAGACCTGTACGTCTTTGGAGTGTGGGAGGAAACCAATGATCCCGGAGGAAACCCACGCAGGTCACGGGGAGAACGTACAAACTCCGTTCAGACAAGCGCCCGTAGTCGGGATGGAACCCGGGTCTCTGGCGCTGCAAGCACTGTGAGGCGGCAACTCTACCGCTGCGCCACCGTGTTGTTATTGTTCAGAAAAATCTACTTCTTCTCAACCAGCATCGGAGCAGTCTGAAGAAGGGTCTCGGCCCGGGCCTAATACGGGGCAAGGGCGGTCCTGCACGGGACTAGCCAATTTAGCCCCAAAATGCGGGATGTCCCGGCTAATACGGGACAGTTGTCAACCCAAACAACAACTGAAATGCATACAGAAAGCTCACAAACAGCAATTTAACGATAACCAGATCATCTACTTCACTGATTTATTCATAAAGTGCTGGAGTAACTCAGCAGGTCAGGCAGCATCTCAGGAGAGAAGGAATGGGTGACGTTTCAGGTTGAGACCCTTCTTCAGTCTGAAGAAGGGTCTCGACCCAAAACGTCACCCATTCCTTCTCTCCTGAGATGCTGCCTGACCTGCTGAGTTACTCCGGCATTTTGTGAATAAATACCTTCGATTTGTACCAGCATCTGCAGTTATTTTCTTATATCTACTTCACTGATGTTGACTGAAGGATAAACATTGGCAGGGCGCCACAAAAAAAATTCTCAGCGTTTCCTTAAGATCGTGCCTGGCACATTCTTGTGGCCACACGAGAGAGAATAGGTAGGCCTGGACAGAGTGGATGTTTGGTTCCGAGATACAGCGCGGAAACAGGCCCTTCGGCCCACCGAGCCCGTGCCGACCAGCCATCCCAGCTCATTAACACTACCCTGAACACACACTGGGAACAATTTACACTTCTATCAAGCCGATTAACCTGCACATCTGCACGTCTTTGGAGGAAACGGAAGATCTCGAAGAAAGCCCACACAGGTCATCTTGTGTCTGAATAATATTGCCAGGTTTTTGTCAGGCACCCCACTCGTTAAGATACGTACACACGATATCAGGGCGGTAAAATTTGGTATGCACAGCATTCCCCTCACTTCTCATTACAATTCAGCAGCCACGACGACGCTAGATAAATCTTCACCTAACACATGTAGTTTAGTCTGTCCAAGCACCACTGTTTACCTCTGAGGGTGAACAGCAACCATTTTGTTCTACATGTGGTGTTATCTGGGGCCCCGAGAGAGTCATTCATCTTGTGCTCGACTGGAGTCAGTGTCCTCTTGCGATGTTTATGTCTTTTCCCACGGAGGCGTTTAAAATAAAATTCTGAATGCTCGTTGCTAGGGTTGCCAACTTCCTCGCTCCCAGATAAGGGACAAGGTGGCGTCGCCGCCCCGCGCCCCACGTGACCTCACCCAGCCAGCGGCCACGTGCGCCCGCTCCACCAATGGCGGCCGCCATTGGTGGAGCGGGGGCACGTGGCCGCTGGCTGGGTGAGGTCACGTGGGGCGCGGGGCGGTGTCGTCACCCTTTGTCCCTTATTTGGGAGCGAGGAAGTTGGCAACCCTACTAACACGGGACAAGGGGGACAAACCAATTTAGCCCAAAATAAGGGGTGTCCCGGCTAATACGGGACAGTTGGCAACCTTACCAGAGACGGAATGTTTTTGCATCAAGTACTAGCTTCGTGGAGGAACTTACAATTAGTTCCCACTAGTTTAGTTCAGAGCTACTTCGTGGAAACAGGCACTTCGGCACCCAGACGACCAGCGATCCCCGCACGTTACCTCTATCCTACACAGACTAGGGACAATTTTACATTTATACCGTATACATTTAGTATAAGTGTAAATTGTCCCTACAATGTGCAGGATGGTGTTAATATGTGGGGATCGCTGGTTGGTAAGGATTCGGTGGGCCGAAGGGCCTGTTTCCGCACTGTATCACTAAACTAAACTAAACTAAAACTAAACCAGTTTGTGTTGAAGTCCATTATTTCACAAAATGCTGGAGTAACTCAGCGGGTCAGGCAGCATCTCAGGAGAGAAGGAATGGGTGACGTTTCAGGTCGAGACCCTTCTTCAGACTGATGTCAGGGGGGCGGGACAAAGATAGGATGTAGTCGGAGACAGGAAGACAGTGGGAGAACTGGGAAGGGGGAGGGGAAGAGAGGAACAGAGGAACTATCTAAAATTGGAGAAGTCGATGTTCATACCGCTGGGCTGCAAGCTGCCCAAGCGAAATATGAGGTGCTGTTCCTCCAATTTCCGGTGGGCTTCACTATGGCACTGGAGGAGGCCCAGGACAGAAAGGTCAGCTCTCCTGAGATGCTGCTTGACCTGCTGAGTTACTCCAGCATTTTGTGAATAAATACCTCCGATGCACACAGTATTGTACAGTCGGTGGCACGGTGGCGCAGCGGGTGAAGTTAATGCCTCACAGCGCCGGAGACCCGGGTTCGATCCCGACCACGGGGGCTTATCTATACGGAGTTTGTACGTTCTCCCCGTGACCTTCCGTGGGTTTTCTCCGAGATCTTTGGTTTCCTCCCACACTCCAAGGATGCGCAGGTATGTATGTTAATTGGCTTGGTACGTGTGTAATTTGTCCCCTGGTGTGTGTAGGATAGTGTTAATGTGCGGGGTGATCGCTGGTCGGCGCAGACTCGGCGGGCCGAAGGGCCTGTTTCCTCGCTGTATCTTTAAACTAAACTAAGCTAAACTAAACTCCCTTCGGTCATATTCCGACCACTGATGTTAGGCTCACCGGCCTGTAGTTCCCTGGCTTATCCTTGCAGCCCTACTTTTAAAAAAGGCCATCGGCCATTCTCCAGTCTTCCAGTGCGTCACCAGACTCTGAGGCAATACCTCTGTTAGGGCCGCTAGACAGAGCTCTTAAGGATAGCGGAGTCAGGGGGTATGGGGAGAAGGCAGGAACGGGGTACTGATTAAGAATGATCAGCCATGATCACATTGAATGGCAGTGCTGGCTCGAAGGGGCAAATGGCCTCCTCCTGCACCTATTGTCTATTGTCTATTGTCTATAATTCCTTCCTTAACTTCCCACTATGTCCTAGGAGACACTTGACACCACACACGAGGGATCATTTACTATTTTCTACCAAAGGCATTTATCGTAAAAACCTGTACGTATTTAGATAATAGACAATAGGTGCAGGAGTAGGCCATTCGGCCCTTCGAGCCAGCACCACCATTCAATGTGATCATGGCTGATCATTCTCAATCAGTACCCCGTTCCTGCCCTCTCCCCATACCTCCTGACTCCGCTATCCTTAAGAGCTCTATCTAGCTCTCTCTTGAATGCATTCAGAGAATTGGCCTCCACTGCCTTCGGAGGCAGAGAATTCCACAGATTCACAACTCTCTGACTGAAAAAGTTTTTCCTCATCTCCGTTCTAAATGGCCTGCCCCTTATTCTTAAACTGTGGCCCCTGGTTCTGGACTCCCCCAACATTGGGAACATGTTTCCTGCCTCTAATGTGTCCAACCCCTTAATAATCTTATATGTTTCGATAAGATTTGGCATTTGGCATAATATTTGGCATTTGGGAAGAAACTGGAGCTCCCGGAGAAAGCCCACGCGGTCACGGGGAGAACGTACAAACTCCATACAGACAGCACTCGAAGTCAGGATCGAACCTGGGCCTCTGGCGCTGGAAGCCAACAGCGCCACCTCTGCGCCACCGTGCCGCCCCTGAGCTGTACTGGTTCAATGTTCTACGTAGATCCACTGCAATCTCCACCATTGCTTCCTTTATCGACTTGGTATTAGCTTTGGCTCACTATATTTGGCCGATCAAGTCCACTCCGCCGTTCGATCATGACTCATCTTTCTTCCTCTCTCAACCCCATTCTCCTGCCTTCTCCCCATAACCCCTGACATCTGCACTAATCAAGAATCGATCTATCTCTGTCTTAAATCCTGTCTTTCCAATTATTTTTGACATTCTGATTTTCTATGCTCTTCAGACTTTCTGCTGTTCTGAGCTCTTGGTATTTGGTGTAAGATTCCCTTCTTTTGTCTTACTCTATCCTTTTGATCTCATTGTCATCCAGGGATTTGGCATGGCAACGCTTTCTCTTTGTTTTATTATATTCATCCTGAAACTCTTGAATGCGATTGTTCAATTTATCTTCCGTTCATGATGTCCCAGGTACCATAATGTGCATTAACTTTTGCTTAGTGTTCCTGACATTGCGTGTCTGTATGCGTGTTTGTGTGTGTGCGTGTGTGCGTGCGTGTGTGTGCCTGTGTGTTTGGTTGATCGTAGTTTAGTTTAGTTCAGAGACACAGCGTGGTAACAGGCCCTTCGGCCCGTCGAGTCCGTGCCAACCAGCAATCCCTGCACGCAAAAACACTATCCTACACACACTAGAGACAGTTTACAATTACAAGCCAATTGACCTACAAGCCTGTACGTAGTTAAAGAGTGTGGGGGAGGAAACCGGAGATCCTGGAGAAAACCCACGTAGGCCATGGGGAGAACGTACAAACTCCATAGAGACAAAAGCACCCATAGTCAGGATTTTGTGTGTGTGTGTGTGTGTGTGTGTGTGTGTGTGTGTGTGTGTGTGCGTGGGTGTGTGTGTGTGTGTGTGTGTGTGTGTGCGTGGGTGTGTGTGTGTGTGTGTGCGCGTGTGTGTGTGTGTATGCGTGGGTGTGTGTGTGTGTGTGTGCGTGTGTGTGTGTGTGTGCGAGGGTGTGTGTGTGTGTGTGTGCGCGTGTGTGTGTGTGTATGCGTGGGTGTGTGTGTGTGTGTGTGCGCGTATGTGTGTGTGTGCGTGAGTGTGTGTATGTGTGCACGCGCATGTGTGTGTGTGTGCGTGTGTGTGTGTGTGTGTGCGTGTGTGTGTGTGTGTTTGTGCGTGCGTGTGTACATGTGTGAGCACATGTGTGTGTGTGTCTGGACATCTATATGTGAAGATGTCAGAGTGTATGTGGGTGTGAATTAGCTCAATATTGGATGCATGTCCACACGTGAGCATGAAGGCAATGGCACAAATCTATGGCGCGCATTAGAGTGAGTCAAAGCTGGAAATGGCCTCCGGAGATTCCCACTTGGAGGAAGCAGCACCTGTTAATCATTCAGAGTCACAAAGCCGGCACCTTCTCGCGAATGACACTTCACTTCACCACAAGGGTAAAGCGGAACTGACAACACAATCACCTTATAAAATCGATATTGTGTTGTGAAGTAACATTAGAAAATATTCACAGGAGGTCGGTCAGCACTTACGAGGTGTTAACTTGTTGAGTGTTCCCATCGCGTTCTACTTTCATTTAAGATTTGCAGAATTGGCAGCTAACAGGAGCGCTCAGGATTAATTACAATTATGGAATAAAAAACGACACAATCTTTAGAAGCAAACTTTAAGTTTGCCACAGTTTAAGAATAAGGGGTAGGCCATTTAGAACTGGGATGAGGAAAAACTTTTTCAGTCAGAGAGTTGTGAATCTGTGGAATTCTCTGCCTCAGAAGGCAGTGGAGGCCAATTCTCTGAATGCATTCAAGAGAGAGCTAGATAGAGCTCTTAAGGATAGCGGAGTCAGGGGGTATGGAGAGAAGGCAGGAACGGGGTACTGATTGAGAATGATCAGCCATGATCACATTGAATAGCGGTGTAGGTGGGAACAACAATAAACTAAACGAAACCAAACTATACGAATCGGTAGATAGACACAAAAAGCTGGATGTAACTCAACGGATCAGACAGCATCTCTGGAGACAATAGACCAGAGACAATAGGTGCAGGAGGAGGCCATTCGGCCCTTCGAGCCAGCACCGCCATTCAATGTGATCATGGCTAATCATCCACAATCAGTACCCCGTTCCTGCCTTCTCCCCATACCCCCTGATTCCGCTATCATTAAGAGCTCTATCTAACTCTCTCTTGAAAGCATTCAGAGAATTGGCCTCCACTGCCTTCTGAGGCAGAGAATTCCACAGATTTACAACTCTCTGAGTGAAAATGCTTTTCCTCATCTCCGTTCTAAATGGCCTACCCCTTATTCTTATACTGTGTGGCCCCTGGTTCTGGAAAGGAATTAGGTGACGTTTCGGGTCGAGACCCTTCTTCAGACTGGAATTCTCTGCCTCAGAAGACAGTGGAGGCCAATTCTCTGAATGCATTCAAGAGAGAGCTAGATAGAGCTCTTAAGGATAGCGGAGTCAGGGGGTATGGGGAGAAGGCAGGAACGGGGTACTGATTGAGAATGATCAGCCATGATCACATTGAATGGCGGTGCTGGCTCGAAGGGCCGAATGGCCTACTCCTGCACCTATTGTCTATTGTCGATTGTCTATTGAAAGGGACACAAGAGATATAGACGGCGATGTGGAGAGATATGGAACAGATGAATGAAAGAAATGCAAAAAAAGTAACAAAGATCAAGGAAACAGGCCATTGTTAGCTGTGGGCTAGGTGAAAACAAGTTACAGGCAATGAGACTCAACAAGACGACTCTGAAGCTGGTATGACTTGGGTGGGGGACGGACGGAGAGAGGGGGGAAAGCAAGGGTTACTTCTCGAAATCAATATTTATGCCGCTGGATGAATCTGTAACTCAGTCTCAGGCGTAGTCTCAATGATTCTACCGATAAACTTTGGAAACCTCCTAATTAGATTACAGTCTCTAGGTCCTTTGCAAATCCTTCATTCTATTTACCAGCTACATCATTTGATTAGTTTCAAATGTTCTTCTCAACATAAATTACCAGAGCCCTCTGGCTTTATTTCAGACTTGTCCCTTTGCTCCTCGATATTCATTACTCTCAACCTGATCATTCTCGAGACACCCTTCCTTTAGTTAATCCGTTCAGAACACTTTTGGAGAACCGGGATGCGATAGGGAGATAGCACTGTCGTCCTGGAGAAAGAACTTGCATCTTTCGGGACCTGAGGGCACCTAAAACGTTTCACGTCCGACTTTAAATCTTTAACATGGAGCGTGGACTAACAGTTCACGAAGAAAGTTTTTGTCTTTCCGCTGACTGGTTAGGCATAAGGTCATAAGGAATAGGGGTAGAATTAGGCCATTCGGCCCCATCAAGTTTACTCTGCCTCTTCCTCCTAACCCTATTCTCCTGCCTTCTCCCCGTAACCTCTGATACCTATCTCTGCCTTAAAAATATCCACTGACTTGGCCTCCACAGCCTTCTGTGGCAAAGAATTCCACAGATTCACCCCCAGACTGGTTAATCCCAGTGAGACTCTCGGACTATCTTTAATTGGACTTCACTGGACATTATCTTGCACTCAACGTTATTCCCTTTATCCTGTATCTGCACACTGTGAACAGTTTGATTATAATATAAGAAAATAACTGCAGATCGAAGGTATTTATTCACAAAATGCTGGAGTAACTCAGCAGGTCAGGCAGCATCTCGGGAGAGAAGGAATGGGTGACGTTTCGGGTCGAGACCCTTCTTCAGACTGATGTCAGGGGGGCGGGACAAAGGAAGGATAAAGGTGGAGACAGGAAGATAGAGGGAGATCTGGGAAGGAGGAGGGGAAGAGAGGGACAGAGGAACTATCTAAAGTTGGCGAAGTCGATGTTCATACCACTGGGCTGTAAGCTGCCCAGGCGAAATCTGAGGTGCTGTTCCTCCAATTTCCGGTGGGCCTCACTATGGCAAAGTTTGATTGTAATCATGTATAGTCTTTTTCGCTGATGGGTTAACACGAAACAAAAGCATTTCACTGTACCTCGGTACACTTGATAATAAACTAAACGACACGGTGGCGCAGCGGTAGAGTTGCCGCCTTACAGCGAATGCAGCGCCGGAGACTCAGGTTCGATCCTGACTACGGGCGCCGTCTGTACGGAGTTTGTACGTTCTCCCCGTGACCTGCGTGGGTTTCCACCGAGATCTTCGGTTTCCTCCCACACTCCAAAGACGTACAGGTATGTAGGTTAATTGACTGGGTAAATGTAAAAATTGTCCCTAGTGTGCGTAGGATAGTGTTAATGTGCGGGGATCGCTGGGCGGCGCGGACTCGGTGGGCCGAAGGGCCTGTTTCTGCGCTGTATCTCTAAATCTAAAATCTAAACTCACTAACTACACCATATTCATTTGTAGGAATGGGTGTCATTGACAATGCCAGGCATTTGTAGTTCATACTAATTGGGTCTTACGAAAGTGCTGATTGTTTAGGTTAGTTTCGAGATACAGCACGGAAACAGGCCCTTCGGCCCACCAAGTCCTCCACCAGCAATTACCTCGTGGTTGTAGAACTATCCTACACACACTAAGGACAATTTACATTTTTTTTAACCGAAGCCAATTAGCCTACAAACCTAAGATAGACACTAAAAGCTAGAGTAACTCAGCGGGTCAGACAGCATCTCCGGAGAAAAGGAATAGGTAACTTTTCGACCAGAAACATCACCTATTCCTTTTCTTCAGAGATACTGTCTGACCCGCTGAGTTACTCCAGCTTTTTGTATCTTTCTTTGATTTAAACCAGCACCTGCACATTTAACCTACAAAGTTTGAAGAAGGGTCTCGACCCGAAACGTCACCCATTCCTTCTCTCCCGAGATGCTGCCTGACCCGCTGAGTTACTCCAGCATTTTGTGTCTACCTTCAATTTAAACCAGCATCTGCAGTTTTTTTTCCTACATAACCTACAAACCTGTTCATCTTTGGGATGTGGGAGGAAACCAGAACACCCGGAGAAAACCCACGAGGTCATGGGGAGAACGCACAAACTCCGTACAGACAGCGCCCGTAGTCGGGATCGAACCTGGGTCTCCGGCGTTGTAAGGCAGCAACTCTACCGCTGCGCCACCGTGCCACCCATGTAGAAAATGGAAGAACATCACATGAAGGTATTTATTCACAAAATGCTGGAGTAACTCAGCAGGTCAGGCAGCATCTCAAGAGAGAAGGAATGGGTGACGTTTCCGGTCGAGACCCTTCTTCAGACTGAGTTACTCCAGCATTTTGTGAATAAATACCTTCGATTTGTACCAGCATCTGCAGTTATTTTCTTACACTTCGAACATTACATGAAGAAAGTTTTCTCACACAGTGTTAATTAACAGCAATGGCTGGCATTAGACAATAGACAATAGACAATAGACAATAGGTGCAGGAGGAGGCCATTCGGCCCTTCGAGCCAGCACCGCCATTCAATGTGATCATGGCTGATCATTCTCAATCAGTACCCCGTTCCTGCTTTCTCCCCATACCCCCTGACTCCGCTATCCTTAAGAGCTCTATCTAGCTCTCTCTTGAATGTATTCAGAGAATTGGCCTCCACTGCCCTCTGAGGCAGAGAATTCCACAGATTCACAACTCTCTGACTAAAAAAGTTTTTCCTCATCTCTGTTCTAAATGACCTACACCTTATTCTTAAACTGTGGCCCCTGGTTCTGGACTCCCCCAACATTGGGAACATGTTTCCTGCCTCTAACATGTCCAACCCCTTAATAATCTTATACGTTTCGATAAGATCCCCTCTCATCCTTCTAAATTCCAGTGTATACAAACCTAGTCGCTCCAGTCTTTCAACATATGACTGTCCCGCCATTCCGGGAATTATTGACAATGCCAAGCATCTGGAGTCCACACTAATTGGTCCTACAAAGACGCTGATTGTCTACCTTGTCAAGCCATTGGAGTTCACGAGCTGGCGTATTGATTTGTTGGATTTAGACCAGGGAATGAAGGAATGGGAAATTATTTCCAAATCAGGATGGTTAGCGAGTTTAATCTGGAAGGAAAATTGCTTATTATGGTGTTTACATGAGTCCAATGCCTTGGTGAAAGACGGATAGAGTGGATGCGGAGAGGATGTTTCCACTAGTGGGAGAGTCTGGGACCAGAGGGCACAGCCTCAGAATTAAAGGACGTTCCTTTAGGAAGATGAGGAGGATTTTCTTTAGTCAGAGGGTGGCAAATCTGTGGAATTCTGAAGATTGTGGAGGCCAAGTCGATGGATATTTTTAAGTCGGATATAGATAGATTCTTGATTAGTGCGGGTGTCAGGGGTTATGGGGGGAAGGCAGGAGAATGGGGTTGAGAGGGAGAGATAGATCAGCCACGATTGAATGGCGGAGTAGACTTGACCACGAGGTGATTGCAAATCCACATTAGACGTAAAGCAAGTATGCTCAAGCTCTTCACCAAAGCTCACTGTTAAAAGCATCTGCGTCCTTGGTTCACTGCCATTTTGGTGGTAGTTTGCGGGAGGTTTAGAATAGCACTCATCAAATAAACTGGTTGTTTGGAAAATAGTGTAAAACAGTTTTATTATAGTGTTATTGGAAAATAGAGTTATTATAAAGGCATTTAAATGAATGCACCTATCTCCTAATCTGAGGAAAGACGTTCTTGCCTTAGAGGGAGTGCAGAGAAGGTTCACCAGATTGATCCCTGGGATGGCGGGACTTTCATATGAGGAAAGACTGGATAGACTGGGCTTGTACTCGCTGGAATTTAGAAGACTGAGGGGGGATCTTATAGAAACATATAAAATTCTTAAGGGGTTGGAGAGGCTAGATGCGGGAAGATTGTTCCCGATGTTGGGGAAGTCCAGAACCAGGGGTCACAGCTTAAGGATAAGGGGGAAGTCTTTTAGGACCGAGATGAGAAAACATTTCTTCACACAGAGAGTGGTGAGTCTGTGGAATTCTCTGCCACAGAAGGTAGTTGAGGCCAGTTCTTGGCTATATTTAAGAGGGAGTTAGATGTGGCCCTTTTTGCTAAAGGGATCAGGGGGTATGGAGAGAAGGCAGGTAAAGGTTACTGAGCTGGATGATCAGCCATGATCATATTGAATGGCGGTGCAGGCTCGAAGGGCCGAATGGCCTACTCCTGCACCTATTTTCTATGTTTCTATGTTTCTATCTGGAGAAGCAGTTCGTGTGGTGTTTTGAGTAACAACTTAATTGCAATATTGTTTTCAATTTGCCTGTTATGCATTGACCTTTTTATTGGCCGAACTATTTATTGAGAATTTTTAATTGAGAAATACAAAAATCTCCTCAGTATTGATCTAAAGACACAAAAATTTGCGAGCCGGTTGATTGACTTTAAAAGGAGTAAATAAAAAACAATTAATGGACGTGCTTTGGCTGACCTAACAGGGTTAAATCGCATTGAACACACGTAAGGATCAGTGAACTTTATTATGACCAACACAATATTTTGATGTCGGTTTTTTTACTGGATTTTAGTAAAGACCCACATATTTCATTTGAAGTACGGCACTGTAGTTGCAGGTTTACAAACAAAAAGTGTTGGAGTATCTTAGCGGGTCGGGCAGCATCACCTATCCATGTTCTCCAGAAATGCTGACTGACCCATTGAGTTATTCCAGTAGTATAAGAAGATAACTGCAGATGCTGGTACAAATCGAAGGTATTTATTCACAAAATGCTGGAGTAACTCAGCAGGTCAGGCAGCATCTCGGGAGAAAAGGAATGGATGACGTTTCGGGTCGAGACCCTTCTTCAGACTGATTTTCAAGATGTGGTCGTAGAGTAGGAGGGCAGGAGAAATCACAGAGGGGGAGCAACGAGAGAGCATGTTGCTAAACTCTCGTCGAAGAGAGGAGAACTTCTTCAAAGTGGACATACCTTGAGGAGAAATCGCAGTGGAGCAACAAGTAGTATAAGAAGATAACTGCAGATGCTGGTACAAATCAAAGGTATTTATTCACAAAATGCTGGAGTAACTCAGCAGGTCAGGCAGCATCTCGGGAGAGAAGGAATGGGTGACGTTTCGGGTCGAGACCCATCTTCAGTCTGAGAAGGAATGGGTGACGTTTCGGGTCGAGACCCTTCTTCAGTCTGAAGAAGGGTCTTGACCCGAAACGTCACCCATTCCTTCTCTCCCGAGATGCTGCCTGACCTGCTGAGTTACTCCAGCATTTTGTGAATAAATACCTTCGAGTTATTCCAGTGCTTTGTGTCTTTTTTCCACATTTTTCACCGCAAGGAGGAAGGATCGTTTTCGGATGACTCCATGAGTTCCATTGGAGAACATTGTTGCCGCATGCTTGAGAGGGGACAGGAGAAAGCCATGGAGACATTGCAAGTTTCCCAGCATTGTGAGTGGGATGGTTATGGATTCAAACTGAAAACAATCCCATTTACGCTTTGGCGCAAAATGGAAGGGGTGTTGTACCGTCAGTATGCAAGTTGAACAACTTTGGATGATGCATTAGCCCAGGTCATGTTTGGCCAGGCCGACCCTGCAATGCCGCCATGGCATAGAAACATAGAAAATAGGTGCAGGAGTAGTTCATTCGGCCCTTCGAGCCTGCACCGCCATTCAAAATGATCATGGCTGATCATCCAACTCAGTATCCCGTACCTGCCTTCTCTCCATACCCCCTGATCCCTTTAGCCACAAGGGCCACATCTAACTCCCTCTTAAATATAGCCAATGAACTGGCCTCAACTACCTTCTGTGGCAGAGAATTCCACAGATTCACCACTCTGTGTGAAAAGAAACTTTCTCATCTCGGTCCTAAAAGACTTCCCCTTATCCTTAAACTGTGACCCCTTGTTCTGGACTTCCCCATCATCAGGAACAATCTTCCTGCATCTAGCCTGAACAACCCCTTAAGAATTTTGTAAGTTTCCATAAGGTCCCCCCTCAATCTTCTAAATTCCAGCGAGTACAAGCCGAGTCTATCCAGTCTTTCTTCATATGAAAGTCCTGCCATCCTAGGAATCAATCTGGTGAACCTTCTCTGTACTCCCTCTATGGCAAGAAAGTCTTTCCTCAGATTAGGAGACCAAAACTGTACGCAATACTCCAGGTGTGGTCTCACCAAGGCCCTGTACAACTGCAGTAGAATCTCCCTGCTCCTATACTCAAATCCTTTTGCTATGAATGCTAACATAACTTTCGCTTTCTTCACTGCCTGCTGCACCTGCATGCCTACTTTCAATGACTGGTGTACCACGACACCCAGGTCTCGTTGCATCTCCCCTTTTCCTAATCGGCCACCATTCAGATAATGACAACGGGCCTTCATGGTCAGGCCAAGAACCCTGCGCATACAACAACTGGGCCTTGAAAATATCGCCAAACTGGTGACTCTGTATTCTGCCTCAGTGTACCACTGCTATACACTTGTGCTGTATCTGAGATGCTTATCTAAGACGTATCTAAGTGCTTATGTAGAGTGATACTTGTAGTGAACTGTGTACAAAAATCAACTTCACTGTACCACCTGTGACAAATTAAGTGGCGTATCGTACCATAGTTGTAAATTGTCGCTGGTGTGTGTAGGATAGCGTTAGTGTGCGGGGATCGCTGGTCGGCGCGGACTCGAAGGGCCGAAGGGCCTTTTCCCGCACTGTATCTATAAACTAAACAAAAACTAAACACACCATACCATGGTGTCATCCACTGTTCAAAAAGAAGCAAAGATTTCTCGTTGTACTAGAACTGAAACCATTCTTGCACGTCAATATTGACCGAGGGTTCTCAGGAATCTTCAAGATATTTGCAGTGCGCAAGTGGTTTGTAAACTTCAATATTTCCATAACAGTAGACATTAAAAAAATTCTTTTGTTCTGTTAATCGATGCAAAATGCTGGAGTAGCCCAGCGGGTCAGGCAGCATCTCTGGAGAGAAGGAATGGGTGACGTTTCGGGTCGAGACCCTTCTTCAGACTTCAAGTCACTTTCTGACGGTGACCTTTTATTGAAAATGGTTTGAGGTCATTTGTGGATTTGGCTGAAGGAGTAACGATGAAAGAAAAAATGATTGTTGGAGCTTCACTGTGAAAACAATGTTATTTGTGGGAAAAGGCAGGAGAATGTGAACATCTGTTATCTTGATAGAAGCAAAAGTCAATTAAAACAAGGTAATTAAAAACACCAAGATGGGTTTGAAGCCTTCAAATTGTGTGCTGTGTAGACTCAAAATATGGAGACTTTAATTACTGCCACTCTGACTGATCAAAATTAAGTCTTCTGCTTCTACCTCATAGTTTCAGTTTAATTTATTGTCACGTGTACTGTGAGGATTCCCTGAGGATTGTCACCTTGTTGTGGTGGGGAAGCTTGTGTGGTCCTGAGATCTTGAGAGTGATGCCGTCTGGACAATAGACAATAGACAATAGGTGCAGGAGGAGGCCATTCGGCCCTTCGAGCCAGCACCGCCATTCAATGTGATCATGGCTGATCATTCTCAATCAGTACCCCGTTCCTGCCTTCTCCCCATACCCCCTGACTCCGCTATCCTTAAGAGCTCTATCTAGCTCTCTCTTGAATGCATTCAGAGAATTGGCCTCCACTGCCTTCTGAGGCAGAGAATTCCACAGATTCACAACTCTCTGACTGAAAATGTTTTTCCTCATCTCAGTTCTAAATGACCTACCCCTTATTCTTAAACTGTGGCCCCTGGTTCTGGAATCCCCCAACATTGGGAACATGATTCCTGCCTCTAACGTGTCCAACCCCTTAATAATCTTATACGTTTCGATAAGATCCCCTCTCATCCTTCTAAATTCCAGTGTATACAAGCTTAGTCGCTCCAGTCTTTCAACATACGACAGTCCCGCCATTCCGGGAATTAACCTGGTGAACCTGTGCTGCACGCCTTTTTGTGTCATTTTCTGTTCATAAGGTCATAAGTTATAGGCGCAGAATCAGGTTTTTCGGTCCATCGAGTCTACTCGGCCATTCAATCATGGCTGCTCTATCTTTTCCTTTCAAGCCCATTCTCCTGCCTTCTCCCCATAACCTCTGACACCTGTACTGATCAAGGATCTGTTAATCTCCACCTTAAAAATATCCATTGACTTGACCTCCACAGCCTTTTAGTGGCAGTGAATTCCACAGATTCGCCACCCTCTGACTGAAGAAATTCCTCCTCGTCTCCTATCTAAAAGGTGCTGTGTCCTTTTATTCTGAGGCTATGACCTCTGCTCCTGGACTCTCCCACCAGTGGAAACATCCTCTCCACTTTATTCTTTTGAAATACTGAGTATTTACAGGGTTAAACTCTGTTGAGGCTTGCAAACTATGATATAGTCAGCTCTCCTCAGTGTTCATGTTAACAAAAAAAAACCCACATCTGTACGGCATTCTTGAGGATCAAATGGCCGAGGCACAGATGTAACTGGTTAAGGGAGAATATATAACAATAATACAAAAGAATACCAGGAGGTTTTTGATCTGTGGCTGTTTAAACCGTGCTCACTGGCGGCTGGCATGACTTCATCTGGGATCAAAATGTCCGCCAATATAAACATGAAGACTCACAAAGAGGAGCGGTGTAGTGAACCGGTCCTGACTCTCCTGATTGAAAACCTCCTGTCCCGGGCATCCTGTTTGACAAAGAGGGGATGTTCGTTCGCAGGAAGAGCAAGTATTTGACAAAGACAGTGCTCGTCGCCAAGTTAGGACCTGATGTAAAAGCCATATGTGATGTTTTTGCCCTGGGTCCACCCAGAAGCATTGAACGGTGCTGGGTGGCCACGGTGGCGCAGCGGTAGAGTTGCAGCCTTACAGCGCCGGAGACCCCGGTTCCATCCCGTCTGCCGGCGCTTATCCGTCCGGAGTTTGTACCTTCCCCCCGTGACCCCCGAGATCTTTGCTTTCCCCCCACAGTCCAAAGACGCGCAGGTTTGCCTACACTGTCCAGGCCTACAGCGCCCCCCCAGGCCTACAGTGCCCCCCAGGCCTACAGCCCCCCTCCGGGCCTACAGTGTCCGGACCTACAGTGTCTGGGCCTACAGCGCGCCCCCGAGCCTACAGTGTCTGGGCCCACAGCGCGCCCCCGGGCCTAATACGGGGCAAGGGCAGTCCTGTACAGGACAAACCAATTTAGCCCAAAATACGGAATGTCCCAGCTAATACGGGACAGTTGGCAACCCTACTGCCAACCCCTGGGGAATCTTACCCACCTCAAAGAAAAGGAAACAAAACCATTTGAAGCAGAATAAAAAATCAATTTCTCACAGAAATTGGTGCATTCAATTTCACCGTTATTATTCTCTTCCAACCGACACTCTGTCTCTGAATCTAATCAATTCTGCCTTGCACAGATCTAATTTTTAATTCTCCAAATTCCAGCCCCTGCCAATTAAATGTCCACCGCGGTATGCTCTGAGGCTGCTGTCATCAGGCGTTCCGAGAACCGGGCCACTGATTGTCTTTGCCTCGTAAAAATGAATCTGCCTCTTGCAAAAAATTAATTTGAGCTCTTTTGCTGGTGTGATGAGCATCTCAGTTCGAAGGCACCTCATGGGACAAATGCAAAATAAGGTATTGAATTCTGCTGGGGTGAATGAAACAGTAAATGGTTTTATGCACAGCTGAAGTGAAAAAAAATTCAATCGCTTTCCGCAGCCCAGAGATTATTTTAGTTTAGCTTAGTTTAGTTTAGAGATACAGCGCGGAAACGGGCCCTTCGCACAACCTCTTCCCCCTCCCCCCTTCCCCCCTTCCCCCCTTCCCCCCCTACCCCCCCCTCCCCGAGTCCGCACCGGCCAGCGATCCCCGCACACTCGGGACAATTTACTGCCAATTAGCCGACAAACCTGTACGTTTTTGGAGCGTGGAAGGAAACCGAAAGTCTCGGAGAAAACCCACGCGGGTCACAGGGAGAACGTACAAACTCCGTACGGGCAAGCACCCGTGGTCGGGATGGAACCCGGGTCTCCGGCGCTGTGAGGCAGCATCTCTACCACTGCGCCACCGTGCCGCTCTTTATTTCTATTTCCTGCCCTCTATAGTTGGTTATTTCAGCTGGCAAATATTTTGGAAGCTAAATTGGACCTGCCCTGGAAACAGACAGGGTATCACAATCTGTGATATGAATTCGAGAAGCTGAGGCCATAGCAATATTCTGTATTAACACACAGGATATATTAAGAATAAGGGGTAGGCCATTTAGAACGGAGATGAGGAAAAACCTTTTCAGTCAGAGAGCTGTGAATCTGTGGAATTCACTGCCTCAGAAGGCAGTGGAGGCCAATTATAGACAATAGACAATAGACAATAGGTGCAGGAGTAGGCCATTTGGCCCTTCGAGCCAGCAACGCCATTCAATATGATCATGGCTGATCATTCTCAATCAGTACCCCATTCCTGCCTTCTCCCCATACCCCCTGACTCCGCTATCCTTAAGAGCTCTATCAAGCTCTCTCTTGAATGCATTCAGAGAATTGGCCTCCACTGCCTTCTGAGGCAGAGAATTCCACAGATTCACAACTCTCTAACTGAAAAAGATTTTCCTCATCTCTGTTCTAAATGGCCTACCCCTTATTCTTAAACTGTGGCCCCTTGTTCTGGACTCCCCCAACATTGGGAACATGTTTCCTGTCTCTAACATGCCCAACCCCTTAATAATCTTATACGTTTCGATAAGATCCCCTCTCATCCTTCTAAATTCCAGTGTATACAAGCCCAGTCGCTCCAGTCTTTCAACATACGACAGTCCCGCTATTCTGGGAATTAACCTAGTAAACCTACGCTGCACGCCCTCAATAGCAAGAATATCCTTCCTCAAATTTGGAGACCAAAACTGCACACAGTACTCCAGGTGCGGTCTCACTAGGGCCCTGTACAACTGCAGAAGGCATCCAATGCATGCAGGAGAGAGCTAGATAGAGCTCTTAGGGATAGCGGAGTCAGGGGAGAAGGCAGGAACGGGGTACTGATTGAGAATGATCAGCCATGATCACATTGAATGGCGGTGCTGGCTCGAAGGGCCGAATGGCCTCCTCCTGCACCTATTGTCTATTATCGTTCCATAAAAGGCCACGTTGAGGAAGTAACTGAAACGCTCCCTCACCATGCATCCCTATATTGCTGATTGCCCGGGAAAGACCATTTTTGAATGGATGGGAAAGAGAAGCGCGCCACATTGGCGCGGCAGTAGAGTTGCTGCCTCACAGCGCCAGAGACCCCAGTTCCATCCTGACTACAGGTGCTTTCTGTACCGAGTCTGTACGTTCTCCCTGTAACTGCGTGGGTTTTCTCTGGGTGCTCTGGTTTCCTCCCAAGACGTGCAGGTCTGTAGGTTAATTGGCTTCTGTAAATTGTCCCCAGTGTGCAGGATAGAACAAGTGTACGGGTGATTGATGGTCAGCGCGGACTTGGTGGGCCGAAGGGCCTGTTTCCACGCTGTCTTTCCAAAACTAAAACTAGAATAGTTGAAGATGACTGCTTTAAAGTCATAGAAACATAGAAACATAGAAAATAGGTGCAGGAGTAGGCCATTCGGCCCTTCGAGCCTGCACCGCCATTCAATATGATCATGGCTGATCATCCAACTCAGTATCCCGTACCTGCCTGCTCTCCATACCCCCTGATCCCTTTAGCCACAAGGGCCACATCTAACTCCCTCTTAAATATAGCCAATGAACTGGCCTCAACTACTTTCTGTGGCAGAGAATTCCACAGATTCACCACTCTGTGTGTGAAAAAAAACGTTCTCATCTCGGTCCTAAAAGACCTTATCCTTAAACTGTGACCCCTTGTTCTGGACTTCCCCAACATCGGGAATAATCTTCCTGCATCTAGCCTGTCCAACCCCTTAAGAATTTTGTACGTTTCTATAAGATCCCCCCTCAATCTTCTAAATTCTAGCGGGTACAAGCCGAGTCTATCCAGTCTTTCTTCATATGAAAGTCCTGCCATCCCAGGGATCAATCTGGTGAACCTTCTCTGTACTCCCTCTATGGCAAGAATGTCTTTCCTCAGATTAGGAGACCAAAACTGTACGCAATACTCCAGGTGCAGTCTCACCAATGCCCTGTACAACTGCAGTAGAACCTCCCTGCTCCTATACTCAAATCCCCCCGCTATGAATGCCAACATACCGTTCGTTTTCTTCACTGCCTGCTGCACCTGCATGCCTACTTTCAATGACTGGTGTACCACGACACCCCAGGTCTTGTTGCATCTCCCCTTTTTCTAATCGGCCACCATTCAGATAATAGTCTGCTTTCCTGTCTCTCCGTCCTTAAAGAAGCTAAGAAACTGGTGCGGAAGGTATTTTTATGGCGGAGATAGATAGATTCTTGATTAGTACGGGTGTCAGGAGTTATGGGGGAGAAGGCAGGAGAGTACGATTGGGACGGAAAGAAAGATCAGCCATGCTTGAATGGCGGAGAAGACTTGAATGGCCTCATTCGGCTCCTATCACTTATGAACATTAACTCTAGATCTTCCCCTTTGCTCTGTAAAGGACCACCAGCAACCATTAAAAAAACAGGAGTTGCTCTCCTAAAAGCATTAGCCTCCGGAGATACTCTGCATTATTGATTGTTTGCACAAAGCTGTCTGTACCACCAATATCAATTCTTTGATGTAAATGAATTGGAAGGAGCCTTGAGACTGAGAGTCACGGCTCCTGGTTCCTGTGACAGAACTGCTTATCGAGCATTGCCGTGCGGAGGTCAGGGTGCACTGGGTGATTCTGTACGCTGTGTGGCGTGGGTGACGCCATCTTTCATGCCAAAATTGCCAAGAGCGATTCCGAGATTCCTGTTGTGTGAGCCTCTGTTTCAGACTCAGTGACATCAATATGCTTTCATAATGTTACCTCACAAGTGATAGGGGCAGAATTAGGCCATTCGGCCCATCAAGTCTACTCCGCCATTCGATCATGTCTGACCCCCTCAACCCCATTCTCCTGCCTTCTCCCCATAACCTCTGACACCCGTTACTTAGCTTTAATTTAAGAGAATAACTGCAGATGCTGGTACAAATCGATTTATTCACAAAATGCTGGAGTAACTCAGCAGGTCAGGCAGCATCTCGGGAGAGAAGGAATGGGTGACGTTTCGGGTCGAGACCCTTCTTCGGACTGATGTCAGGGGGGCGGGACAAAGGACAGGATATAGGTGGAGACAGGAAGATAGAGGGAGATCTGGGAAGGAGGAGGGGAAGGGAGGGACAAAGGAACGATCTAAAGCTTTAGTTTAGTTTAGTTTAGTTTAGAGACACAGCGCGGAAACAGGCCCTTCGAGTCCGCACCGACCAGCGATCCCCGCACTATCCTGCACACACTACGGACAGTTTTACATTTATACCAAGCCAATTAGCCTTCAAACATGTACGTCTTCGGAGTGTGGGAGGAAACGGAAGGTCTCGGAGAAAACCCACGCAGGTCACGGGGAGAACGTGCAAACTCCACTGCAGTGCGGACAAGCACCTGTAGACAGGGTCGAGTCTGGGTCGCTGGCACTGAGCCACCGAGCTAATAGGCCAATGCCCCGGGGTCCTTGCTAATACACAGGAAGATCCCAGATGGGAGAGTTGGCATTGTCACGTGTTGCTGCTGATCCAGACCTTGGTCAGGCAAAGAAACCGGAGATGGACACAAAACGCTGGAGTAACTCAGCGGGACAGGCAGCATCTCTGGAGAGAAGGAATGGGTGACGTTTCGGGTCGAGACCCTTCTTCAGACTGGATTAGGGATAAGGGAAACGAGAGAGATAGACGATGATGTGGAGAGATAAAGAACAAAGAATTAAAGATATGCAAAAAAGTAACGATGTTACGAAAGTAATTGTTGTGTGGGGCATTGGTTTACTTCACACGGAATGGCAACAGATGGAACCTTGGGATCCTTTTCTCTGTATAAGAACAGATAGTCTCACATGAAACCTTGAACTACAGGAACAACACATCTTGGAAAGCAATGGTGTGCGCTTTTAGGAAGCTAAGTGCAGGCTCTCTGGAAGCAGGACTGGAACTCAGGGTAGGTGCCCTGGGGCCGAGAACTCTGACTCAGAGTCAGAGTTTAACTCTTTTTCTGTTCTGAAGCTCAACGTTCTTTCTAATAGACACAAAAAGCTGGAGTAACTCAGCAGGGCAGGCAGCATCTCTGGAGAGAAGGAATAGGTGACATATCGGGTTTTTTGAAGAAGGGTTCCGACTAGGGTTGCAACTGTCCTGTATTAGCCGGGACATCCCATATTTTGGGCTAAAGTGGTTTGTTCCGTACGGGACCGCCCTTGTCCCGTATTAGGCACGGACGGCGCTGTAGGCCCGGACGCTGTAGGCCCGGACGCTGTAGGCCCGGACGCTGTAGGCCCGGACGCTGTAGGCCCGGACGCTGTAGGCCCGGACACTGTAGGCCAGGACACTGTAGGCCCGGACGGACACTGTAGGCCCGGACACAGTAGGCCCAGACACTGTAGCCCGGGGGCCGCTGTAGTCCAGGACAGTGTAGGCCCGGGCTCCGCCTAGCGGAGGTTGCGTAGCAACCCGCCTCCCGGCCCGGGCGGCCGCCATTGGTGGAACGGGAGCACGTGGCCGCTGGCAGGGTGAGGTCACGTGGGGCGCGGGACGGCGTCGTCACCTTGTCCCTTATTTGGGAGTGAAGAAGTTGCCAACCCTAGTTCCAACCCAAAACGTCACCCATTCCTTCTCTCCAGAGATGCTGCTTGGCCCGCTGAGTTACTCCAGCTTTCTGTGTCTGTCTTCAGTTTGAACCAGCATCTGCAGTTCCTTCCTAATATTCTTTCTGTTTGGACAGGCTCAAGTTCAGGAACTGACCACATCTCACAATACAGGTGTGTCCTACAGCTCTGTCATGCGTTACAATAGCGCAAAGTAATACAGGAAATCCTTCAAGGTTTTGTTTAATTTTGCACCCAGAAAAACAAAAAATATTTCAGAGCCCTATCACTACATCAACAAACACGCCAACTAGTCTCGGTGGTGCTGCAGTAGACTTGCTGCCTCACAGCGTCAGAGACCTGAATTCGATCCTGACCAAAGATACTAGAGGAACAAGATAGACCACTCGAGCCTAAAACCCGTAGTACGTCACGGCGGCCATTTTAGTAGGCAGAAACTTGCAGAAACATTTTAAAAGAAAAATAACAAAAATCTGAGTTGATAGGTGAGATATATTCTGCATTTTAATGGTATCATCACACATACTGTCCCCCCAAAACACTGATTACACTGCGAGAGGCAGAGCGAACGGCGGGTTTTGCCTACTAAAATGGCGGACGTTACGCTCCTTTGCGTACTACACTTCAGTATAGGCGATTTCAATGGAGTGGTCCATCTTGTTCCTCTAGTATCTTTGATCCTGACTGTGGGTGCTGTCTGTATGGAGTTTGCACGTTCTCCCCATGACCTGCGTGGGTTTACTCCCGGTGCTCCGGTTTCCTCCTTCATTCCAAAGACGTGCGTGTCTATAGGTTAATTGGCCTCCGTGAATTCTCCCTAGTGTGCACGATAGAACTAGTGTACGGGGTGATCGCTGGACGGGGCGGACACTGTGGGCTAAAGGGCTTGTTTCCATGCTGTATCTCTAAACCAAACTAAACTAAACCAGTCATTAAAGCATCATTAGCCAGTCAACTCAATGTTTTTATGAATAATATTCCAGCACATCTTTGGCCAACTGAGGAAAAGGGTGACTGCAGATCAAAACCTCATATTTGGAACAAAATCCATGGTGTATCAGGCTGCCCTTACCTTTCTGCACTCAAGATTTGGACTGGCTGCAGCAAGCTTCTGAGGATGAAAGAATGGATCGACTGGGCTTATATTCACTAGAACTTAGAAGGATGAGATGGGATCTTAAAGAAACATATATAATTCTTAAGGGATTCGACAGGCTTGATGCAGGAATTTTCCCCCCGATGTTGGGGGAGTCCAGAGCCAGGGGTCACAGTTTAAGAATAAGGGGTCGGCCATTTTGGACTGAGATGAGGAAAAACGTTTTCACCCAGAGAGTTATGAATCTGTGGAATTCGCTGCCACAGAAGGCAGTGGAGGACAATTCACTGGATGTTTTCACGAGAAACTTAGATAGAGCTCGTAGGGCTAACGGAATCAATGGATATGGGGAGAAAGCAGGAACGGGGTACTGATTTTGGATGATTTTGAAATTACAAAATCAGTACCCCGTTCCTGCTTTCTCCCTATATCTCTTGATTCCCTTAGCCCTACGAGCTCTATCTAACTCTATCTAACTCTATCTAACTCTCTCGTGAAAACATCCACTGGCCTACTACTGCACCTATTTTCTATGTTTCTATGTTATGGCAGGGAGCTTCTGTTCCAACACGAGAGTTTGCGAATCCTACACTGACCTTATCAGTTGCCTCAGAACCAATAACACTGGGATGGATGATGTTCGTCATCAATCCTGAGGGACCACTTAAGGGGAAGAGAGATTTTCAAGACGCAGCAGATGCCCAATGTGCCTGACGACAGTTAATCATCCTCCAGCTGTCGGCCTTGGCTTAGTGGCTTCATGCTCCATTACGGAGACTTGCATGCATGACCTAGTCTCTGGAGGTTGCTCCACACCACTTTCAGCGTTCTAGGTCACCCTACAACTAAAGCAGTGTAAGCACACGCTCAAACATTCATGAGTGATGGGAGCGGAATCAGGCCATTCGGCCCATCGAGTTTCGGGGGCGGTCGCGGTGGCGCAGAGGTAGAGTCGCTGCCTTACAGAGAATGCAGCGCCGGAGACCCGGGTCCCATCCCGACCACGGGCGCTCGCCTGTACGGAGTTTGTATGTTCTCCCCGTGACCTGCGTGGGTTTTCTCCGAGATCTTCAGTGTCCTCCCACACATACAGGTATTTAGGTTAATTGGCTTGGCGAATGTAAACATTGTCACGAGTGGGTGTAGGAGGGTGTTAATGTGCGGGGATCGCTGGGCGGCATGGACCCGGTGGGCCGAAAGGGCCTGTTTCCGCGATGTATCGCTAAACTAAACTAAAGTCTATTCTGCCATTGAATCATGGCTGATCTATCTCCCCCTACTAACCCCATTCTCCTGCCTTCTCCCCATAGACCCTTGACACCCGCACTAATAAAAAAATTGTCTATTTCTGCCTTAAAAATATCCATCGACTTGACCTCCACAGCCTTCTGTGGCAATGAACTCCACAG
The DNA here is from genome assembly GCF_053455715.1 of Rhinoraja longicauda. Taxonomy (NCBI): domain Eukaryota; kingdom Metazoa; phylum Chordata; class Chondrichthyes; order Rajiformes; family Arhynchobatidae; genus Rhinoraja; species Rhinoraja longicauda. The sequence continues at coordinate 21,093,686 of NC_135986.1, read as the reverse complement.
ATTCACCACCCTCTGACTAAAGAAACTCCTCCTCATCTTCCTAAGGAACATAGAAACATAGAAAATAGGTGCAGGAGTAGGCCATTCGGCCCTTCGAGCCTGCACCGCCATTCAATATGATCATGGCTGATCATCCAACTCAGTATCCCGTACCTGCCTTCTCTCCATACCCCCTGATCACTTTAGCCACAAGGGCCACATCTAACTAACTCCCTCTTAAATATAGCCAATGAACTGGCCTCAACTATACCTGAGGCTATGACCTCTGGTCCTAGACTTATCATATCATATCATATATATACAGCCGGAAACAGGCCTTTTCGGCCCTCCAAGTCCGTGCCGCCCAGCGATCCCCGCACATTAACACTATCCTACACCCACTAGGGACAATTTTTACATTTACCCAGCCCATCATAGTTTAACCCAGCAGGATAAGGGATACTCTTATGAATTATTGCGAAACATTCCCAAATGATGTGCTTGTGGTTGCCAACTATCTCACTCCCAAAGAAGACAGAAAGTTGGCAACCCTAGTTGGATATAGGTCTAACGGAATCAAGGGATATGGGAAGAAAGCAGGAACGGGGTACTGATTTTAGATTTTAGAGATACAGCGCAGAAACAGGCCCTTCAGCCCACCGGGTCTGCGCCGCCCAGCGATCCCCACACATTAACACTATCCTACACCCACTAAGGACAATTTGTACATTTGCCCAGCCAATTAACCTACATACCTGTACGTCTTTGGAGTGTGGGAGGAAACCGAAGATCTCGGAGAAAACCCACACAGGTCACGGGGGGAACGTATAAACTCAGTACAGACGGCGCCCGTAGTCAGGATCGAACCTGAGCCTCCGGCGCTGCATTCGCTGTAAGGCAGCAACTCTACCGCTGCGCCACCGTGCCGCCCTTCTTTGAATGGAAATAAAACATCGATGAGATTAATCAACCAATCATATTGAATGGTGGTGCTTGCTCGAAGGGCCGAATGGCCTAGTCTTGCATCTATTTCCTATATATCCATGTTTACTTATTTGCCTGCAGTCTGTGACCTCCTGTACTCATGAGAGGTGATAAAGAAATATATTGCTTCATTCCCTCCATGAAGAATGGTGAAACTGTCTGATGAAATAGGACAAAATGGATGTAACTTCCCCAGTATTATTCATTTCAGCTTCACAGTAACGGAGAGCAGGAAGAACGTTAACAGCAATTAGTAGACGCATTAATGAACTCAATAGCACTTCTTCAAAGGTGCCCATGTCGGTTCCTCATTTGGACAGCCTCAACTGTTCCCTCAACTGTATCACCTAATGGTATCGCATTATCGGCTTGTACTCGCTGGAATTTAGAAGATTGAGGGGGGATCTTATAGAAACTTACAAAATTCTTAAGGGGTTGGACAGGCTAGATGCAGGAAGATTGTTCCCGATGTTGGGGAAGTCCAGAACAAGGGGTCACAGTTTAAGGATAAGGGGGAAGTCTTTTAGGACTGAGATGAGAAAGTTTTTTTTCACACAGAGAGTGGTGAATCTGTGGAATTCTCCGACACAGAAGATAGTCGAGGCCAGTTCATTGGCTATATTTAAGAGGGAGTTAGATGTGGCCCTTGTGGCTAAAGGGATCAGGGGGTATGGAGAGAAGGCAGGTACGGGATACTGAGTTGGATGATCAGCCATGATCATATTGAATGGCGGTGCAGGCTCGAAGGGCCGAATGGCCTACTCCTGCACCTATTTTCTATGTTTCTATGTCTAAACCGATTAGACAAGAACATTGCAAAAAAATCAACACAGAAAAAAGTATAACTGGAGTTCTTTTAAATCTGTTAATTCTTTGGAGGTATTCTGTGGTCGGTCATCGGTGTCAAAGCAGCCACAGCCAGACATAAAAACAACTTTTTTCCCACGAGTGATAGTTCTGCTCAATAACCAAAGTCTTTAGTCTCTTTTTTGCTCTGGTTTATTTTCACCCACATGTTTAGACCGTAATGGTGTATCCTTATTGTTTGAATGAGGTTATCCTTTATTCTTAATTGTTAACCGTATGTTTGCGTTGTCATTTGTGAGCGGAGCACCAAGGCACATTCCTTGTATGTGCACATACTTGGCCAATATACCTATTCATTCATTCATTCATTCATTCATTCATTCATTCATTCATTCATTCATTCATCATTCACACACGGAAATGCTGCTGATATTCAGACAGCAACGTTTTAAATACTTCAGACTAGAGGCTCTGCAATGTTTTTTTTTTAAAGGAGTTTAGCCTGAGGAACATTGGAAACGGAAACAGGAGAAGACCACTCAGCCCTTTGTGCCAGCTCATCAATAGACAATAGACAATAGGTGCAGGAGTAGGCCATTCAGCCCTTCGAGCCAGCAACGCCATTCAATGTGATCATGGCTGATCATCCGCAATCAGTACCCCGTTCCTGCCTTCTCCCCATACCCCCTGGCTCCGCTATCTTGAAGAGCTCTATCTAACTCTCTCCTGAAAGCATCCAGTGAATGGGCCTCCACTGCCTTCTGAGGCAGAGAATTCCACAGATTCACAACCCTCTGGGTGAAAAAGTTTTTCCTCATCTCCATTCTAAATGGCCTACCCCTTATTCTTAAACTTGGTGAGATCATGGCTGATGTTTTTCGTTTAGTTTAGTTTCAGTGCAGAGATGCACTGGAGTATTATGTACAGTTTTGGTCTCCTAATCTGAGGAAAGACATTCTAGCCTTAGAGGGAGTACAGAGAAGGTTCACCAGATTGATCCCTGGGATGGCAGGACTTTCATATGAAGAAAGACTGGATAGACTAGGCTTATACTCGCTGGAATTTAGAAGACTGAGGGGGGATCTTATAGAAACATATAAAATTCTTAAGGGGTTGGACAGGCTAGATGCAGGAAGATTGTTCCCAATGTTGGGGAAGTCCAGAACCAGGGGTCACAGTTTAAGGATAAGGGGGAAGTCTTTTAGGACCGAGATGAGAAAACATTTCTTCACACAGAGAGTGGTGAATCTGTGGAATTCTCTGCCACAGAAGGTAGTTGAGGCCAGTTTATTGGCTATATTTAAGAGGGAGTTAGATGTGGCCCTTGTGGCTAAAGGGATCAGGGGGTATGGAGAGAAGGCAGGTACAGGATACTGAGTTGGATGATCAGCCATGATCATATTGAATGGCGGTGCAGGCTCGAAGGGCCGAATAGCCTACTCCTGCACCTATTTTCTATGTTTCTATGCAATGCAGTAACAGGTCCTTCGGCCCATCGAGTCCGCACCGCCCAGCGATCTCCGCACACTAACCGACACAGACTACGGACAATTTATATTTATTCCAAGCCGATTAACTTACAAACTTGTACGTCTATGGGGTGTGGGAGGAAAGCTGTTCACCCGGGGAAAACCCACGTGGTCACGGGGAGAAGGTGCAGACTCCGTACAGACGGCACCTGTAGTCAGGATCGAACCCTGCTTTCAATAGACAATAGACAATAGACAATAGACAATAGGTGCAGGAGGAGGCCATTCGGCCCTTCGAGCCAGCACCGCCATTCAATGTGATCATGGCTGATCATTCTCAATCAGTACCCCGTTCCTGCCTTCTCCCCATACCCCCTGACTCCGCTATCCTTAAGAGCTCTATCTAGCTCTCTCTTGAATGCATTCAGAGAATTGGCCTCCACTGCCTTCTGAGGCAGAGAATTCCACAGATTCACAACTCTCTGACTGAAAAAGTTTTTCCTCATCTCAGTTCTAAACGGCCGACCCCTTATTCTTAAACTGTGGCCCCTTGTTCTGGACTCCCCCAACATTGGGAACATGTTTCCTGCCTCTAACGTGTCCAACCCCTTAATAATCTTATACGTTTCGATAAGATCTCCTCTTATCCTTCTAAATTCCAGTGTATACAAGCCTAGTCGCTCCAGCCTTTCAACAAATGACAGTCCCGCCATTCCGGGAATTAACCTGGTGAACCTACGCTGCACGCCCTCAATAGCAAGAATATCCTTCCTCAAATTTGGAGACCAAAACTGCACACAGTACTCCAGGTGCGGTCTCACTAGGTGCTGCAAGGCAGCAACTTTACTGCTGGGCCACTGTGCTTCAGGACATTTTCCGTCTGTAAATATAAAAGCAACGATTTTCCTGGGTGCTATTCCTTTCCAGTGGAAATCCCATCCCAACAAGCAAACCTCCTCCAAGGTTACGGTGGGGTTGATGGCACTGTTTCGTGCAAATTCCTGGTCAGAGCCAAGTATTTCTCCTAGGTTGGATCCAGGACATGAACTTGAGAATAGAGAAGTCGCCCAGATACGGAATAACATTTCAGCACCACTTTTCAGAGATTTCCATTGACTCCATCTACACCTCACGCTGCCTCGGCAAGGCCAGCAGCATAATCAAGGACAAGTCAAACCCCGGTCACTCCCTCTTCTCCCCTCTCCCATCAGGCAAAAGGTACAGATGTGTGGAGACGCACACCTCAAGATTCACGGACAGTTTCTTCCCAGCAACTGATACCGCAACCAGAGAGCAGTCCTGAACTGCTATCTACCTCATTAGAGAGATAGATCAGCCATGATTGAATGGCGGAGTAGACTTGATGGGCCGAATGGCCTAATTCTGCTCCTATCACTTATGAACTCGGACCATCTTTGATCGGACTTTACTGGCTTTATCTTGCACTAAACCTTATTCTTGTTATTCCCTTTATCCCGTATCTGTACACTGTGAATGGTTCGATTGTAAATATGTGTTGTCTTTCCGCTGACTGGTTAGCACGCAACAAAAGCTTTTCACTGTACCCTGGTGACACTAAACTAAACTGAATTCTTAACTAACAGAGGTGACAACCTTGTCACCCTCAGCAAGACAGGTCTCTGCTGGGAATCGAGGCCTTTCTAAATCTGCTGATCCCACCAAAATTTCCCTACCTCAGGTATTCACAACACCGAGAATATATTTTAATTCAAGATTAATGACAGGAATACATCCCAGCTGAAATATTCATTTCATCAGCAGAACACAAAAGCCCAAAATTAATTTCAAATGAAGAATGGAAAAGATTATCTTCAAGATGAATGACTTTCCACAGCAATAACCTGAATATAAAGTGGATCTTAACACTCTCAGCCCCAATGCCTGCTGTCGATTTTTGATATATATTGTATAGTTATAAAGAGAAAATGGCCACGTAGAATACTGGAGTCACGGCTCCACAATGAATCAGGCAGACAGTGGTATCAGTCTCCCCGGTTTTGTCTCAGATATTGATGAAATATTTTATTTTTTTCTCTCCTGCAGGTGGGAATGTCATTTATTTGGAGTAAGGAATAGGGTTGCCAACGTTCTCACTCCCAAATAAGGGACAAAAGGTGACGTCACCGCCCCGCGCCCCACTTGACCTCACCCAGCCAGCGGCCAAGGGGTTCCCGCTCCACCAATGGCAGCCGCCCGGGCCGGGAGGCGGGTTGCTATGCAACCTCCGTTAGGCGGGCCTACAGCGGCCCTCGGGCCTACAGTGTCCGGGCCAACAGTGTCCGGGCCTACTGCGCCCCCCCGGGGCCTAATACGGGACAAGGGTGGTCCCGTACGGGACAAACCAATTTAGCCCATTATACATGGGATGTCCCGGCTAATACGGGACAGTTGGCAACCCTTGTAAGGAATCGTTTCTTGTTATTTGAAATTTAAATGTTCTCCTCAAACCCCAACTGATCCTTTGTTCTCCTGTGGACATTTTCCACCTCCCAATAAAGATTTATGAGGATGGTGTAGGATTCGAGGGTCTGAGCTACAGGGAGAGGTTGCGCAGGCTGGGACTCTATTCCTTGGAGCGCAGGAGGATGAGGGGGAGATCTTATACAGGTGTACAAATTCATGAGAGGAATAGATCGTGTAGACGCCCAGAGTCTCTTGCCCAGGGTAGGGGAATCGAGGGTCAGAGGACATAGGTTTAAGGTGAAGGGAGCAGGATTTAATAGGAATCTGAGAGGTAACTTTTTCACACGAAGGGTGGTGGGTGTATGGAACGAGCTGCCAGAGGAGGTATCTGAGACAGGGACTATTGCAATGTTTAATAACAATTAGACAGGTACATGCCTCTCCTCCACAGCTGCAGAAACCCTCATCCACGCCTTCATCACCTCCCGTCTGGACTACTGCAACAGCCTCCTCTATGGCGCACCCTCAAAAATCATCAGTAAACTTCAATACATTCAAAACTCCGCTGCCCGTCTACTCACCCACACCCCGATCCGTGACCATATCACCCCCGTCCTTTACAAACTCCACTGGCTCCCCATCCCCCAGAGAATCCAGTACAAAATCCTCCTCATGACCTACAAAGCCCTCCATAACCTGGCCCCATCCTACCTGACTGACCTCCTCCACAGACACATTCCCACCCGCACCCTCCGCTCTGCTACTGCCAATCTCCTATCCCCCCACATCCGGACCAAACTCAGATCCTGGGGGGACAGGGCTTTCTCCATCGCTGCTCCCACCCTATGGAGCTCACTACCTCAAACCGTCAGAGACTCCTCCACACTCACCACATTCAAAACATCACTGAAGTCTCACCTATTCAGTACTGCCTTCAACCACTGAAGGTCACCCCACCTTCTGTCTCCTTTCTCTGTTCGTTTACTTATTTATCTATTTATTCACTTCCCTATGTTCTCTAAATCCCTGTAAAGCGTCTTTGAGTATATGAAAAGCGCTATATAAATGTAATGTATTATTATTATTATTATTATTATTATTATTATTATGGATAGGACAGGTTTAAAGGGATATAGGCCAAACTCAGGGAGGTGGAACTGGTGTAGATGGGCCATGTTGGTCGCTGTGGGCAGGTTGGGCCAAGGCACCTGTTTCCACGCTGTATCACTCTATGACTATGACACTGTTAACAGGTGGATATGCAGCCTTGTTTCCATATGGTCACCATTGATTCTGATGAATATTTTCTGCATATTTACCCTCTGACACACCTCAATCCTAGTTAGACCACATTACATATTAAAGTTGAATTATCTGAGGCTCAAAAATTTTGTTGATAGTGTCTTAGTTTAGTTTAATTTAGAGATACAGCGCGGAAACAGGCCCTTCGGCCCATCAAGGCCTCAGCGACCAGCGATTCCTGCAAATTAACACTATTGTGCACACGTCAGGGACATTTGTTTACATTTGTACGAAGCCAGTTAGCCTAAAAACCTGTACGTCTTTGGAGTGTGGGAGAAAACCGAAGAACTCGGAGAAAACCCACGCAGGTCACGGTGAGAACGTACAAACTCTGTGCAGGCAAGCACCTGTAGTCAGGATCGAACCCGGGTCTCAGTAGCTCTACCGCTGCACCACCAAGTTCTAGTTTAAGTACCATCTCTATACGAAAACTCTTGTTCGTTTGTTTGTTCCTGAACTACAGCTAAAACGGTACACGATAGCGCGACAATTTTAGGCCCACCTCATTCACCGTCGTCCCTTTGGTGTGAATGGAAGAAGTTTCATTGAAATTGGCGTTATATTTTTTAAGTTATTCACATTTTAAAGTTTAAATCTATCTCCTAGGGAGGGAGGGAGGGATGGAAGGGGGTGGAGGGAGGGGGGAGGGAGGGAGGGAGGGGGTGGAGGGAGGATAAAGGGGGGTTGAGGGGAATGGAGTGGGGGAGGGGAAGGGAGGGGGGGAGGAGAGGGGGAGGGAAAGAAGGAGGGAGTGGGGAGGGGGGAAGGGAGGGGGGGGAGGGGCAGGGGAGGGTGCTGCACCAATGCAGGAGAAGTTTAGGCCCAACGGGTCCACTTGGGTCTAGTAGAAAATAAAATGAAGGAAGCAGAAAAGCTGTCGCCAGGAAGGTTAGTGGCACACGAGAGTTTGTGATGGTTATAATCAAGAGGAGAGGCATTTGCCACGGGGATAATGCAATGTATTATTAACCAGTGTTGTGGCATTAGAGACAAGCGAATAACCATAACTCCTCTTATCAGAGCTCAAGATGCTGACAAATTAATAGAGTCAACACTTCAAGGAGCTTATTGCAAAAGCTCAATACGAGCTCTGGTGAAAGGATCGTCGCGCCAGCTCGATGACTCTCATATTTTTTAATGTCGATCTCGTTAAATAAGTGAACAGTTACTTTGCACTCCGATCTTTGATCAATAAAAGCATGAGATCATCCTGTTCTTTGCACGCAAACAGTAAGTGGGGAGGGCGACGTTTTCTCCACACACACACTCAGAGTCCTGTTGCTGCGATCAAGAACTGAATTCCTTTAATGGAGAGATCCATCAATTCCTTTCAGTCGGGTGTGGCAGATGAGTGAGAGTGGCGATACCTAATCTGCTGACTCGTTAACTATTTGGACTTTTGGGAATTTATGGGTGCTCGGGCAGTCACGGAGAAATGTCCTTCAAGCAAGGAAAAACTTTTTCACCCAGAGAGTCGTGAATTCAGGAGATTCAGGCTCGATCCCGACTACGGGCGCTGTCTGTACGGAGTTTGTACGTTCTCCTCGGGACCTGCGTGGGTTTTCTCCGAGATCTTCGGTTTCCTCCCACACTCCAAAGACGTACAGGTATGTAGGTTACTTGGCTGGGCAAATGTAAAAATTGTCCCTAGTGAATTTTTCATTTCACTGCACATTTATGTGTATGTGACAAATAAATGACTATTGACCATTGATTGATTGACTAGTGTGTGTAGGATAGTGTTAATGTGCGGGGATCGCTGGGCGGCGCGGACCCGGTGGGCCGAAGGGCCTGTTTCCGCGCTGTATCTCTAAAAAAAAATCTAATTTGTGGAATTCTCTGCCACAGAAGGCAGTGGAGGCCAATTCACTGGATGAATTAAAAAGAGAGTTAGATAGAGCTCTGGGGGCTAGTGGATTCAAGGGATATGGGGAGAAGTCAGGCACGGGTTACTGATTGGGGATGATCAGCCATGATCACAATGAATGGCAGTGCTGGCTCGAAGGGCCAAATGGCCTCCTCCCGCACCTATTTTCTCTGTTTCTATGTTTAATGCAGTGTCCATAGACTTCACCTGTTTGGTACAATTTTTAAGTTCTAAAATATTTAAGTTTTTAAGTTTAAGTTTAACATATTTTTAATGCGTTTTTATCATCATTAATAAAGTACAATTATCAACTCTGACCAGTCATGTATTTCTTGGTGTCATTCATATCCATAATTTTGCTTTTATTTATTCATCTGAGGAATTGCTTTAGTTTAGTTTAGTTTAGAGATACAGAGTGGAAACAGGCCCTTCGGCCCACCGAGTCCGCACCGACCAGCGATCCCCGCACGCTACCTATCCTACACACACTAGGGACATTTTTACATTTATGCCAAGCCAATTAGCCTACAAACCTGTACGTCTTTGGAGTGTGGGAGGAAACCGAAGATCTCGGAGAAAACCCACGCAGGTCACGGGGAGAACGTACAAACTCCGTACAGACGGCGCCCGTAGTCAGGATCGAACCCGGGTCTCTGGCGCTGTAAGGCAGTAGCTCTACCGCTACGCCACCGTGCCGCCCAATAAGCTATGTAACTCTTTTCTTTCACACAGCTGCCCATCCTTATATCATTTCTGAGTGAAATCGCCATCTTTGTGCCAGTTGCTCTACTTACAGCACTGGTGCCAAACAGTTGGGCTCAGTTCACAGAGGCCTATTTAATTGTACAACTCCAGGATCAAAAGGGCAGTATGTTATTACTTTCCTTGAACTGCCTCAAACGAAAGCAATAGCAAAGCCGATGCCAACAGTTTCTTTCAAGCTTCCATTCCTGCCCACTGCCAACTTGATTCCAAATCATGCCAACCTTAGGGGCCTGTCCCACTTAGGCATTTCTTTTAGGCGACTGCAATAGTCGCAAGCAGGTCGCCGAAAAACCGGTGACTGGCCGCCCTCTACGACAATGTCTACGTCAAGCTACGACAAACTACCACCTAGTCGACGTCAAGCTACCGACACCTTCGAGCCTGTACGCACCGCCATTCAATATGATCATGGCTGATCATCCAACTCAGTATCCCGTACCTGCCTTCTCTCCATACCCCCTGATCCCTTTAGCCACAAGGGCCACATCTAACTCCCTCTTAAATATAGCCAATGAACTGGCCTCAACTACCTTCTGTGGCAGAGAATTCCACAGACTCACCACTCTCTGTGTGAAAAAAACTTTCTCATCTCGGTCCTAAAAGACTTCCCCCTTATCCTTAAACTGTGACCCCTTGTTCTAGACTTCCCCAACATCGGGAACAATCT